>NW_015538108.1:122433-129317 GCF_001515605.1 Sinocyclocheilus anshuiensis
GACAGAGAGCCGATGAGCCAGGGCGACGGGGAGGATCCAGAGGTCCTAGGCGGAGCAGATGGCGCCGGTGACTGACGCGGAGATGTGAATCCGGGAGGCTGCGGTGGAGCCGGAGTGACAGAGGACTGAGGTGGAGCCAAGGGGATGAAGGAGCCTGACGGAGCCGGAGGGACGGAGGGACGAGGCGAAGCCAGAGGAGTGGAGTCCCGAGGCGCAGGATGGTCGACGACCGACGTGCTGGACGGGACCAGCGGAGACGATGGAGAGAGGAGAGGGGGCAGTTCGATCTCCAGATCAGACTTCCAGTCTGTGAGATCACCCTCCTCGTTTTGGCCCTTTTGCTACGCCATACTCGGCTCACCCTCAGCCGCGGTGCAGGGGCCGGAGCTCCTCTCTGCGCTCACACCGTACGTGGCTTTCTCCCTCATGGCAGGCGTTGTTGCCGGCTCACACACCTTGACTAACGTTACGGCCTCTGGCTCCGCGGCGATCCTCAGCTCTGTCGCTCTCTCTTCTTTAATTTTCTTTAAGCCCCGAGTTTCCGAGTTGGGGGCGTGTCATTGAGAAACATGGCGGAATTGATGGATGCAACGTCTGTAGTTGACGGTAAATTTTTATTTAAATTGATAGTTGAGTTGTCTTAAGTTTTTATGCGATACAGATTAAAGTGGCTTCATAAATTACTTTTTAAAAATATTAAAAACGCAAAACACACCTGATGTGAATTCTTTGCTCTTCATTTTCTATAAGCAGAGTTAAGAGACCCTGTTGTATTTTATTGTAATTTATTAAAAGAATGTACACCGCCATCTTGTGCCGACTAAACTGACTTGAACGCACCTGACGTCGTAATTACGACTTGTCAACTTGTAAGTACGAACGTCTCAGGAGGACTTGAACGCAGAAGTAGACCCGACCAACAAGAACTGAAAGGACTAGGGCTTTTAAAGGCAGGATAATTGGGGAGGAACGAAACACACCTGGAATCAAATTAACACAATCAACATGAGGAAGAAACTGGGTCACAGGGGCAAAAACACTCACAGAATAGTCCATAATCCTGACATCTTGTTAGTTATATTCACAAAAAAATATGAATGTAGTTTCAACAAATAAATTAAATTTCAATTTTATATATATTAGGTAGAGTGAACACAATGAAATTGTTACAGAATGCTCAAAACATGTTACTTTAGCTCATTTTAAATAAAATGAACAAGAGGCAAAAATAATTTTTGTGTACAGTCACAAATACACTCAAAACACTTAAAATAAACTGAACAGTAAACTAATAACACTGTAACTGCTGTAGAGTATAATGATACCAACTCTAGTTTCTCCAGCTTGCATTGTGTGTTCATCAGTAGATCACTGAGGTTTTTCACTCCAGAGTCTCCTAGTTTATTCCCGCTCAGCTTCAGTTCTCTCAGGTGTGATGGGTTTGATTTCAGAGCTGAAGTCAGGATGAGACACTGTTTCTCTGTAATACTGCATCTCCACAGACTGAAGACAGAAAGAGAAAAGACGATGAATCAGACAAGTGTCAAGTTCATGTGTGAGTAAATCCATCATGTGTTAACACCATACAGTGCAATAATAATAATAAAAAGATGAACCTTATTATATGACCATAATCAAAAACAGAAGAAAAATAAAGATTAACAAAGTAGATTAAGATGTTACGAACGGCGAGTTAAATCCCTACTCAAAGAGAAATAAATTGATCCGTAACAATTAACAGGGATCCATCTAGGAAAGATCCCTGGGGTCCCCGCTCTCACTCTCAAAGTTTCTCAACCACAAAATATTTAGGTGCAAATAAAAGTTTATTAAATAAAAATAAACAAAGGAGCATCATAACTTCGGGAGGGGTGATTTGCCAAAGTAAATTACAATAAACAAAACTACTACTATACACAAACTAACCTAGAAATCAGATACAAATAAAATGCAAGTTCTTACCTCCCTGCTAACATAAACAGGAGAAAACAAACAAAACAAACAGGCACCCACCTCCCTACCAGGCTCCACTTAACCAAGGTCCAGGAAGTAAGCGACCAAACATAACAGACATACAGTACAACTAAACTGTTACTTAACTCAATGGTTGACAACAAATGTCTAAGTTAGCACACACGTTACACAACGGGAACAACAGTGTTAACAGCGAAGACACCAGGAGAGCGGGGAGCCATATGGAATGCCAAAGCTGACTTAAATATAAATAAATAAATAAATAGATGTACAAAGAAATGTAAAAAAGCAAAAATAAATATTTATTTTATTTCCTTATTTTTTCACATTTATTTATTTATTTTATTTATTTATACATTTATTTATTTCCACTTTTATTTATTTTCGCATTTATGTATTTATTTACGTATTTATTTATTTCCACATTCATTTATTTCTACATTTATTTCTTTTTACATTTCTTTGTCCGTAGGGTAATGAGGAGGGCGTGTTTTACCTCAGGAATAGCAATCGAGCCAGAGTAGGCGAGGGGTAAGCTTTGAGGCCACAGTGACACCTTGTGGTGCCCAAACGAAGTACAAGAAGTGTAGCCTACATGACCCGCCTGTTGATAGTGTGGGATGAATGATTTAGATGGGCAATATGGCCAAAATCGTATATCACGGGTTATTATTTCAATTTCACGTGGGGGGTTGTTTCGGCTGGGAAGCGTGCAATCTGTGATCGCGTGCATTTGCTGAAGCTCACGAAAGCGTTCAATCGCTGTTTTTTTTAGGTTTCACTTTCAACACATGCAACGCATGTTTCAAAGATTCGGGATAGAAGGAAGCATCAGTTACTGTAGAAGATTTGTCGCCTCGCGCCACTTCCCGTGTGGACAGTCACTGCATCAACTGATTATAATGGGTTCTCTTGCTGTAGACATGGCTTTAGAAATGGATTAATCACACGTCTTAGGCTGGAAATATCCAGATCAAATAAAAGGTGTCCATGGGAACGGAGCTAGTGAAACACACACGCCATGCATTGTAGCCTAAAACATGTTTAATATTTGCGACTGACACCAACGATTGTATGCGGCTATGCAGTGGAGATGCGTTCACTGTCAAATATCATTAGGCAAGCATTCATTTTGAAATTTTGTCAAAAATTTGTTCTTGATTACAAGAAAAAACTCTATTGTTCTTGTTGTGATTTATTTCTTGTTTTTCATTTAGTTCATAAGTAAACACTGCAAATTAAATGGTTTCATTTTTTTTCTGCAGTCGAAGAAAGTATAGCCTAAATTATGTCAGTGATTTCTCTCATTTTAAAGATTATCAAGATTATTTTTTTTTCGATCTGCTGTCTAATAAAAGTTAAGAAAATTAGCCTATAGATCAGACTACAGGCTAATTTCATTCTTTCTTAACTTTTAACTTCTTAAAATTTGTTATGAAGAATTTTCAATCAACTTCATAACAAATAGGCTAGGCTAATGGATTTTCGTCATAAGCAGGGATGTCAAACTCAATTCCTGGAGGGCCACAGCCCAGCAGAGTTTAGCTCCAACCCTAATTAAACACACCTGATCCAGCTAATCAAGTCCTTCAGGCTCAGTTGAAAACATGGGCTGCGTTCAGCCCCGATAAAACGGTGCAAAACGTTTACTGAGTTTGACACCCCTGGTCATAAGCAATATACGAACATAACGATTGCCCTAGCTATTCTATGAAACAACATTTTCATTCAAAAAATCATAAATCACGAATATGACGAAATAAATATATATAAGCCTATATATATATATATATATATATGCCTATATAAAGTAATTATATATAATAGTTTTACGTCAAATTGGTAAGAAAATTACAGTGCCTTGAATTCATGAAGTAATCTTTTATTTCGTTCTAACCTGTAACTTGGGAAATGTAACAAAAAAAGCCAATCATTTTTAAGTGTGTGGGGGGTTTGGGGAGGGATATATATATTAAGGTATTATAGTAGCATTATATAGTGGTTCAACGCATTATACTGTGTTTTTTTTTTTTTGAGTCACAGATCGGACTATTTTTTCGGATAAGCAAGAAAAAAACTATTTAAAGCACAGAGAATGACAATGCCATGATGGGTTTTTGACATAGGCTAATTTTATGTGTATGTATACGCAGCTCGGTATTTCCGCGCTGTCTGAAACACGTCTCTTGTGCGCACTTTGATGGTGTGCGAGAACAGCACGTGAGTAACGATTTGAGCTCTCTTTCGTTTCTTCTTGTTGTAGTTTAAAATTGCTTGTACGTGTAAATTGGCAAATTAATCTGCGAATCACGTGCGTGCGGAACGGTAGTGTCTCATCCGTACGTATTGGATCAACTGCGATACGTTTAACTCCTAATATGTGACAGATCAGAGCAATCTTTCATTTACTTATTTAACATGAAATTGTCAAATTGCTACTCCATATCAATCGCATACAACGAAAATACTGAATAATAGCAACTTAATGCAGTAATATTTTTATTTCGTCATATTCGTGATTTATGATTTTATGAAAATTTTGTTTTATAGAATAGCTAGGGTGTTTATGTTCGTATATTTCTTATGACGAAAATTCATTAGCCTATTTGTTATGAAGTTGATTTAAAATTCTTCATAACAAATTTTAAGAAGTTAAAAGTTAAGAAAGAATGAAATTAGACTGTAGTCTGATCTATAGGCTAATTTTCTTAACTTTTTTTAGACTGCAGATCGGAAAAAAAATAATAATTATTGATAATCTTTAAAATGAGAGAAATCACTGACATAATTTAGGACTGCGGTCAAGCCAGCCACACTTTTCTTTGTTTTGCGCGTGTAATCGTGCACTTACGGTATGGGTGCTGAGAGCAGTCAAAATGCATGTAAAGAAGCTGTCATTCTGACGTTTCCTTTATACTGTTGCTTATTTTAACTTTTTTTTTTTTTTTTTTTTTAAGTATGTATTTGTATAACAAAATGCGTCCTAGCACTTCCACTGTGTCCCATTTTCCAACACTCATAAAAAATGTTCCTTTATAGGTTAGCTCATTCTTTCAATTGATATGTATTCAGAGTGACCCTGACTATCACTGTATAAATTTTGAAGGCATTTTACTGTTTAGTGTAAGAGAAAACTAAAAGCAAAATCACCCCAAACATCAAACTCCATTGTTGCACTTGGATTATTTCCGTATATTCAAACACTCATAAAAAATGTTCATTTATAGGTTAGCTCCTTTTTTAATTGATATGTATTCAGAGTGACCCTGACTATCGCTCTATTCGTTTAAGGCATTTTACTGTGTAGTTTTGGAGAAAACTAAAAGCAAAATAACCCCAAACAACCAAATACATCCTAGCACTTGCACTGTGTCCCAATTTCCAACACTCATAAAAAGTGTCCCTTTATAGGTTAGCTCATTCTTTCAATTGATATGTATTCAGAGTGACTCTGACTATCACTCTATTCATTTTCAAGGCATTTTACTGTGTAGTTTTGGAGAAAACTAAAAGCAAAATCACCTCAAAAAACAAAGTCCATTCAAGCACTTACACCATGCCTCATTTTCAAGCACTATATACATTATACACACAATGACGTCTTGCATTTTACGTTTTACTGACATTTAATGTAGTGAATGCCTTCTTTTTAACTAGAACTGATTATGTTCATCATTCATTTGAGAAGTCGTTATTTGTGTGGTTACTAATTCCTCACCTTCAGTTTCATTTCTTATATCTACGTTTTTTATAGCCCAGTCAGTTTCGTTTTTGGTCGTCGGTTGTTGTGTTTGTTTATGGTGATATGCCGGCAAAGCTGTTTTTTTTTTTTTTTTTTTTCTTTTTTCTTTCTTTGCAGTTTAACTTTCTGGATTAATTTACATTATATTTCTGATAATATTTTTTTAATAGATGATGATGATGTTCCACCGACACCAAAAATGTCTCGGATTACAAGCAGCAGACCCACATGAGTTAATTGTTTTCAGTCTATTGAATAAAACTGCTCAGCTGGAATCCTCACTTCTCATCCTTGACTGGATCGTTACAATTATATAGTATTGAGATTAACTGTTGAATTATCTATTTAAATGAAAATCTTACAACGAGTGGCAAATCACAGAGATAAGGAAAGACAGTTGATAACACAAAGAAAAATAAAAGTGATGCAGTGTCATGTCACTGTTTGAATATGGTCACACTTGTATAAATGTTTTGCTTTTGTTATTACAGAAAACAACTATGTGCCTCTTGAAGAACAACAGCACTTTCAGCATGCTGTTGTACTCATGTGCAACCCATCAGACTGCACAACAGTGTCTACTGTGGCTTCAGCACCTGCGGACATTTATTGACTCTGCCGCACACTAATGCACACACATCTAATAACATCATATTCTCATAATTTGTTTGTGTTTAATTGCTTAAAAATTAGATATTTGCATTTGCATCTATTGTGAAATGTCATAACACAGGTTACATAATGCCTATCCAACCATCTGTCTGTAATTCAGTCTTTATAAAACTCTTGTTTACATTGCATGTACTGCAGACTTCTGAAAATCAAGCTTTCTGTACAATAAAAAAAAAAAAACTAAGGAAAACTCTAAAAATATATTTGTTCCAATCAAAACATGAACATGATCGTTCCCTATCGATACTTCACTCGTACTGCGTCGCTAGATGCTTATGGGGAAAACTCCTTTTTCTCAGGGGACTGAAAACTTATTCAATCACGCAGTGTAACTGCACAGCCATTGGTTCGTGCAGTGATTATAAAAACGAACCAATGGCCATGCAGTTACACTTTGTGATTGAGCCAGAATAAAAGTTATGCCTTCTTTCTTTGCGTGAACATTTGGGCGGCGTTATGCAAATCTTCCCAGATAGTGACGTAGGTATGTGGGGGC
>NW_015538108.1:129438-135942 GCF_001515605.1 Sinocyclocheilus anshuiensis
TATGCACCAAGAGCTTGTAACACTCCAAAGAGAAAGGAACAATTGAAATCGCATCATATGACCCCTTTAATATCAGTGTTGAAAAAAAGTTGTGCTATTTTATTTAAGATTTTTTGATGAACACAAGTTCAAAAGAACAACATTTATTTGAAATAGAAATCATTATAAATGTCTCTACTGTGTAATTATTCTGTGGACAAACAATGTGTGTGTGGTTATATTTTTTCTATTGACTATTATCAAAATTACTACTTCTAGAAACAACAGAAATAATAATAATAATAGTAATTATAAAACAACTAGGTTTCCAAATTCAATTTGTTTACGAATTCAAGTAAAATTTTCAGTCATCTTATAAAAAGTGAGCCATCCTACTTTTAAAATCACTTGCTATAACAACTAATAAAAAGTTTAGTATCACAAAATTCTTGCAAAACTTTAAAAAACATTATTGAAAGAAAAATGGGACGTTTCATATCATAATAAAATAAATTATTACACGATTATGGTCTCCGACACAGACAAAACAGTCGGAGATGCGTTTATGCATTTTTTATATACAGTATATATATTTTACGCATTAGTAGTAAATCAAGACTTCGCAAGTTCTCTTGTAAAATAAAATAATAATAAAAAAAACATGGTAAAACAATAAAAAACAATAAACTGTGTACAGAAAGCGAGGGTAAAGCTAAAATAGCAAGGCTAAAAAGGTCAGTTTAATCTCACAAAAACTCCCGTTAATAAAAAACTGACTACACTGCACAATTAATCTCTTACACTGCATCTTTGTTGTTTATGATGAATCCGGTGCTTGCACGTACACCGCTTTTATTATTATTGCAGCTTAGATGTTCAAATAGCTGCAGTACTCCGACTTTGCCACAAGGAAAAGTTTGTACGTCTGCTCAGACCCTGATGTGGCGGTAAGTACTTTTCCACGTCAAAGACCGTTTTTATAAATATGAACGCTGCCGTGGTTTTTAGCGTACGCATAGATAAAATGTGCGTACGCACAGATTTGATCTTAGAGTACATCAAATCTGTGCGTAAGCACATTTTATAAATGAGGCCCCAGGAGTCTGATTATTATTAGTAGTAGCAGCAGCAGCAGCACTAGTAGTAGTAGTAAAAAAAAGGAGAATGAAAGAAAAGAAAAAATACTTTTACTTTAAGACTATTTCACTGTAAAATAAATAAATACAATAAAAATATTAAATAAATAAATAAATAAATAAAAATACTAAAAACTGTACACCTGTAAAATTACAATAATAATATTTGTGACCCTGGACCAAAAAAAAAAAACAGTTGTAAGTAGCACAGGAATATTTGTAGCAATAGCGAACAATACATTGTATGGGTCAAAATTGTCGGTTTTTCTTTTATGCCAAAAATCATTAGGATATTAAGTGAAGATCATGTTCCATGAAAATATTTTGTAAATTTCCCACCATAAATATATCAAAACCTAATTTTTGATTCGTAATATGCATTCCTAAGAACTTAATTTGGACAACTAAAAAGTCAATTTTCTCAATATTTTGACTTTTTTGCTCCCTCAGATTCCAGATTTTTAAATAGTTGTATCTCAGACAAATATTGTCGTATCCTAACAAACCATACATCAATGGAAAGCTTATTTATTCAGCTTTCAGCGTTTGACCCTTATGACTGGTTTTGTGGTCCAGGGTCACATTTGTTTCTTTATATCATCATTTTAAACCAATATACATATAAGCTTTTATTTTGGTGGAAAACCTCAGGGTTAAAGCTTCTCCTTTGTTGGCAACATGCTTCTTATTAAAAATCTAGTGAAATGTTTGGCATGTTGCATTTTCAAGCAACCCAAACTAACTGCACTTGCAGAGATGGAGATCGTGTGAAGCAGCATTGACTGCAAACCAAGTTGCACCGAGACACTGAAAACACTGTTATCCTGAGCAGCTTTCCTATAAATGAACACAGTGCCGTGCTTCACTCTAAAGCACACGGCACATATACTTATTTAAAAATAAATCGCAGACTTCATCATTTGATAATCACACTAAGCCATTTTGATCAAATGTTCAGCCCTAATATTTCACTTCTCCTCTTCTCTTGAGAACAGTAATGATGTGTCTGATCCACTGGCACTAATTGACTCCAGTTTAGCAGTGATCCGCTCGTGCATTCCACCCTCACCAGACCTGGACAATTTCAGCAAGTTCTGACTTAGACATCTTTAAAAATACAACACAAATGCTATTACAAACCACACTGCTTTAGTAATAGTTAACAAGCTTGTATAATCTGATGTGTTTGATTTCATGTTCATGATAGATCCTTAGTCCTGGCTGCCACATCTCTGCTGTTAAAGACTCTGACACAAAAACCGAGAGCAAACCGAGAAGCCAGAATGAAGCCGATGCGCTACCTCACGCCGACATGGGTACACACATATATGCCCACGCTTCCCTCTCACACACCATCTCGAACCCACACATGTATCACCTGCACAAACCACATGAATTCAGAACTTACACTTCTGGTTTGTTCCTTTTATTGTGTTTGTGCAGTTACACAACAGCAGAGCCTGCAACAAAATGCAGACCCGGAGCAGGAGTGCTACGATAGTGGAGAGTATTCAGATATCTTACCATCCCTTCTGCAACTGGCACAGGAAGCATCTAGCCTCTCCTTCAGTAACACTACACTGCCTTTAGAGCTCTCTTTTGTCATTTAAAACTCTAATGCATTTGATATTGTGCTGTGGTGGTTGATAGTAAAACGTGGTATCTGAAACAGCCAATAGTTGATAGTTCTGCCGTTTAATGAAAGGCTCAGTATCATTATGCGGCAAGTTGATATATGTCAATTGTAAATGATGTAAATCATGTACATTTTCTGTCGTGATTTTTATCCATCAGTGAACTCTAACCTCTCTTGTTGACTCGAGAGTGATTTCACAACAAGCTTTTAGTCTATCAGCACAATTTACCATGTAGGGTAACGCAATAGACCAAAATGACGGAAAGCACTTTGAATCATCTGTCAGTGTTTTTTTTTTTTTTAATTCAGTAAATGACGGAAACGTTTCCATTAATGCAGCCTCTGCAGTGGGTGCAGTTTTAAAGTCAACATTTTTGTGTGGGAGGCTTGCCAAGATTGTTTTATTTTAAAGGTTTTATTTTGCAGAACATCTGCTGCATACTCAGCCACCAAATGTCTAAATAAGTAATAAGTAATATACTAATAATAGAACTAATGTGGCCATTAAAGTTACTTAAGAGCATGATATACTATTGACACACAATGTATATATATATATATATATATATATAGTGCTGCTTAAAAGTTTGTGAACCCTTTACAATTTTCTATATTTCTGCATAAATATGACCCAAAACATCATCAGATGTTCACACAAGTCCTGAAAGTAGACAAAGAGAACCCAATCAAACAAATGAGACAAAAATATTTTCTTTGTCATTTATCTATTGAGAAAAATTGTACATTTGGTACAGTGTTACATTTCTGTGCGGTGCAAAAGTATGTGAATCTCTATGATTAGCTGTTAATTTGAAGGGGAGATTAGAGTCCATCTGTTCAGAGGTCTTTTTAATCAGTGAGATGACTATCAGGTGTCAGTGTGTGCCCTGTTTTATCTAAAGAACAGTGATCTATCCAGAGGTGTTTTCAAACAGTGGAATGACTATCAGGTGTCATTGCCTACCCTGCTTTATTTAGAGAACAGAGATCTATGAAAGTCTGATCATGTTTGCGGAAGTGAATCATGGCACGAACAAAGGAGATCTCTGAGGACCTCAGAAAAAAGAGTTTCTGTTGCTCTTCAGGCTAGAAAAAGGTTACAAAACCATCTCTAAAGACTTTGGACTCCACAAATCCACAGTCAGACAGATCGTGTAGAAATGGAGGAGATTCAAGACCACTGTTACCCTCCCTAGAAGCGGTCGACCAACAAAGATCACTCCAAAAGCAAGACTTGTAATAGTCTGCGAGGTTGCAAAGGAACCCAGGGTAACTTCTAAGCAACTAAAGGCCTTTCTCACATTGGCTAATGTTAATGTTCATGAGTCCATCATCAGGAGAACACTGAACAACCATGGTGTGCATGGCAGAGTTGCAAGGAGAAAGCCACTGCTCTCCAAAAAGAAAATCACTGCCCATCTGCAGCTTGCTAAAGATCATGTGGACAAGCCAGAGGACTACTGGAGAAATGTTTTGTGGACAGATGAGACCAAAACAGAATTTTGGTTTATATGAGAAGTGTTCTGTTTGGATAAAAGAACACACTGCATTCCAGCATAAGAACCTGATCCCATCTGCGAAATATGGTGGTGGTAGTATCGTGGTTTGGGCCTGTTTTGCTTCATCTGGGCCAGGACGACCAGTGTTGGGAAGGTTACTTTGGAAATGTAATAGGTTACAGATTACAAGTTACCCTGCTTAAAATGTAATAAGTACGCAATTTCTCAATTACTTTATTAAAGTAATGTAACTGATTACATTTGGTTACTTTTTGATGACTTTTCTACATTTCTAATGTTTTCAACTGTTTATCATTTATATGTAAATGAGGCAGGGTAAACCTTACAGTACTCAACGCTGATTACTGTCACGCTTTCGAAATCCTTCATCACTTGAATTAAGATAATATTTCAGTTTTAAAGTAGACATTGGATGTAAAATTCACCTTTACATGGTGTTTGCACATAAATGTATCTTAGCAGTGTGTGGACACAATGACCCTACTGTAACGGGGCTGACGAGACGTGAGACGTGTGGATCCATCTGCAAGCTTTATTAAAGAGACGTGGTAAACAGGCAGGGTCAAACAATGGCAAACAGGTATATAGTTTCTCCCGACATCAGGGCCACTGAGGACGCAGTGCATTAGTTTCGTTTTTAATGGTAATGTGCCACTGAATACACCTAAATTTGTTTATGTCTGTGCAAATAATTTTACTCCAGACTGCTTTCTGAACGAGGGACAATTCAAAACTAAAAAGTTCAAACTCAAGGATGGATCAGTACCCACTGTTCATGATCCAGCTGCACCTCCAGAAGAAGTAAGTCTGACACTTTATATCTTTTATGATTATTTGCAAATCGCATTTGCTCTTCCATGGAAAAAAGGGGCGGGTGAGCAGAGCTCATTAGTATTTAAAGGGACATGCCCCAAAAGGAGTCGCTGTGAACAGAGCAAGGTAAAAAAGGGTGTTGTTTTCATAGACCGTATGAAAACATGGACGTAGTGTCCGTGACGTCACCCGTAGTTTTCTGAAAAGCGTTTTTGAAGCTCAAAGTGGGCGGAGCGGGCCGTCGCCATCTTGGCAGCGTGTCACCGCGCGTCACTCCCGGATAATCAAAAATGGGCAAAGAAGCGGGAGCTGGTTGTTGAAACCACGCCCACCTAGCTCGACACCGGTGACAGCAGCTGCAATCCACCTGTCACTCAAGTGGCCACGCCCTTAATTATGCAGAACTTTAAGGCTTAATATAATTTAAATGGATGAGTTATAAAAAAATTCACCCCCCTAACAGTTGTCATGAAGGGCAAAATTAGCTATATAGAATAAAACCACTTTTTGTACCAGGCTGTAAACATGTTTTTTTCTGCTGTAAAATTGGGCATTTTAACATGGGGAGTCTATGGGACTGACTCCCTTTTGGAGCCAGCCTCTAGCGGCCAGTCGATGAATTGCAGTTTTAGTCACTTCCGTGTTGGTTTCACGAGAGAGACCGGAACGTTGCCGCTGGTTGTATTACATGACCACTGAGGAATTTTAACCAAAGTATGTTGCAGACCGTTCATGAAGACCCTAAATAATCATACCAACTTATGGAAGATCAATGTCCCCTTTGAAGCACAGCCACCACAAAATCAGACTTACTTTGAGATCATTCTGAGGTTAAATACATATTTAAAATCATTACAAGAAATATTTTATTAGCTATGATACCGTTTTTGAACCCAAATCTTTACATAGCTATGACAGTAAACAGGGAAAAAAACAGTTAATCTTAGAAGCATAGCTATACATAAACCCATATAGGAAATAAAAGAGTTATCGAATAAGCATGTTCTAAACTCCTGAAATATTGGTGTTTCATATTTTAGAGCAGTCACTGCAATTTATGAAAGAAATCAATTAAATCTGTATGTGGGAGTGTGTGTGAAAAAAAAAGCAGATGTTAACCCCCTTTGTAATCCTTAACATTTTTGTAAGTAACTAATCTAATTACACATTTTTTTCTCAGTAACTGTAACTGATTACAATTACTTTTATTTAGTAATTAAATTACATAATTCCGTTACATGTAACTAGTTACTCCCCAACACTGAGGACGACTCACCATCATTGATGGAACAATGAATTCTGAATTATAGCAGCAAATTCTGAAGGAAAATGTCAGGACATCTGTCCAAGAACTGAATCTCAAGAGAAAGTGGGTCATGCAGCAAGACAACGACCCCAAGCACACAAGTCGTTCTACCAA
>NW_015538108.1:135991-137354 GCF_001515605.1 Sinocyclocheilus anshuiensis
CAGCTTGCCATCATTGATGGAACAATGAATTCTGAATTATACCAGCAAATTCTGAAGGAAAATGTCAGGATATCTGTCCGAGAACTGAATCTCAAGAGAAAGTGGGTCATGCAGCAAGACAACGACCCCAAGCACACAAGTCATTCTACCAAAGAATGGTTAAAAGAGGACAAAGTTAATGTTTTGGAATGACCGAGTCAGAGTCTGGACCTTGATTCAATTGAAATGTTGTGGAAGGAGCTGATGCAAGCAGTTCATAGGAGGAAACCCATAACATCACAGAGTTGAAGTGGTTCTGTACTGAAGCATGAGCTAAAACTAATACAAGCTGTTGTGCAGGACTGATCAGCAGTTACAAGAAACTTTACCTGCAGTTACTGCTCCAAAATTGGGTCACACCAGATACTGAAAGCAAAGATTCACATCCTTTTGCACCGCACAGAAATGTAACACTGGGTCATTTTTCTCAATAAATAAATGACAAAGAAAATATTTTTATCTCATTTGATTGGGTTCTCTATGTCTACTTTCAGGACTTGTGTGAAAATCTGATGATGAATTGGGTCATATTTATGCAGAAATACAGAAAATTGTACAAACTTTTAAGCAGCACTGTATATTTCTTCGTTATGATGTTATTGTCTTCTGTAGGTCGATGCTGATGACAGCATGTGATATCTCTGCTATTACAAAACCCTGGCCAGTACAGAAGAAGGTAAACATGCAAGTTATACATATGATTACATTTACAGTAAAAGCCCACTTTCGAAGCTCACTCATATAAAATCAGCAGAGAAGCACAAGGACGTAACATTGCTTGTGAAATGTTTATCCATAATGAAGGCTAATGTAAGCGTATTGAGTTCTCTATGCCTACTTTCAGGACTTGGCAAGCCTCCCACACAAAAATGCTGACTTTAAAACTGCACCCACTGCAGAGGTTGCATTAACGGAAAATTTCCCATCATTTACTGAATTTAAAAAAACACTGACAGATGATTCAAAGTGCTTTCCGTCATTTTGGTCTATTGCTTTACCCTACATGGTAAATTGTGCTAATAGACTAAACGTTTGTTGTGAAATCACTCTCGAGTCAACAAGTTCACTGATGGATAAAAATCACGACAGAAAATGTACATGATTTACATCATTTACAATTGACATATATCAACCTCTAATGAAAAATCTGATGATGTTTTGCGTCATATTTATGCAGAAATATAGAAAATTGTAAACGGTTCACAAACTTTCAAGCAACACTGAATATATATATATATAAAGTTTTTAGCACTAAAACATTGAAAATGAAAAAAATTGAAAGTGTTTTTATTGTTTATTCTGATTGGTTAATGTGCAGAGATGT
>NW_015538109.1:0-315 GCF_001515605.1 Sinocyclocheilus anshuiensis
TAGCAAAAGGACAAACAGCCAATATTTTCACTAATTCAGCATATGTGAATGGTGTATGTCACTTGTTTGGAGCAGTATGGAAACAAAGAGGTTTTAAAAAGAGTGACGGGACTCCCATACAACATGCTGAACAAATAGGTCAATTAATTTCTGCTATGATGATACCAAAACGACTAGCAATAATCAAGTGTCAGGCTCATAAAAAAGGAAATTATTACATCATTAAAGGAAATAATGCAGCAAATTTGGAAGCTAAAAAAGCCTCAGGGTGTCAGGTAGCAGTACTAACAACTGCAGTACTTATAGAACTTCAAC
>NW_015538109.1:540-14495 GCF_001515605.1 Sinocyclocheilus anshuiensis
ATTGCGCAAGGGGGGAAGTGATAAGGAAAATTAAACAGCAAGGATATTGGTCTCCTTATTTACATGCAATGGTAAATTATTTTTTGTCCACATGTGAAGTTTGTGCCAAAAACAATGTGAGAAAAGGAATAACAACACCAATAGGCCATATACCAGTACCAGAAGGACCATTTAAGCATCTGGTAATGG
Source organism: Sinocyclocheilus anshuiensis (assembly GCF_001515605.1). Lineage (NCBI taxonomy): Eukaryota > Metazoa > Chordata > Actinopteri > Cypriniformes > Cyprinidae > Sinocyclocheilus > Sinocyclocheilus anshuiensis. Next base: position 730 of record NW_015538109.1, read on the forward strand.
ATTATGTGGATATGATAAAGCGAGTACAAGGCAAAGGGTATATGCTGGTGATCATAGACAGATTTAGCAGATGGGTGGAGGCAATACCATCAGCAGATCAGGGAGCAGGAACAGTAATTAAATTTCTAACAAGAGAAGTAATTCTGAGATTTGGAATAACATCATAAATTTCTAACAAGAGAAGTAATTCCGAGATTTGGAATACCATCAGAAATAAGTTCAGATAATGGATCGGCATTCATACAAAAAACTGTAAAACAAGTACTGCAACAATTAAGAATAAAGCAGAGACTAGGGTGTGTCTACCATCCAGAATCACAAGGGATCGTAGAGAAATTGAATGGAACCCTCAAGGCCAAACTTAACAAAATATGTGAACGTACTAAGCTTAACTGGATTGATGCTTTACCTCTTGCACTAATGAGTTATCGCATGCAAACTAACAGGAACACTCACTTAACACCGCATGAAATGCTAACGGGTCGACCCATGCCTGTGCCATATTGTAGAGGTCCCTACAAAGGACCTCCTCTAGAGCAATTGCAAATGGAACTTCGATCTTATATGAAGAAATTAACTGCCATACATAAAGCTATCTATTTACAGGAAACAAGAAAAGAGCCCTGTGAGGAAACAGAGACAGAATGTCCAGTTGTTCCAGGTGACCAAGTATATCTGAGGGTATTCCGGAGAAAGTGGAATGAGCCCAGAAGAGAGGTACCCTACAAAGTCGTGAGAGCTACTCCAACTGCAGTCCAAGTGGAGGGAAGTACAACCTGGTATCATCTAAACCACTGTGCAAGAGTTCCCAAAATAAGGACGGAAAGAGAAAGAAACAGACAAGCAGATAACTCAGGAAAAAGTGACGAGGAAAGACCAGTGACACAAGATGAAGTAAAAACTGATGAGAGCTCAAAAAAAGATCCACAAGGAGCTCACATTCTCCTGTCAGACAAACAGGAGAGGAGAAAGAATGAGTCTGACAACATATCTGATGATTATCACATGCCTAATGCAGATAATTCTACACGCTCGAGCTGTAGCCAAAAGCACCCAGACTTCCCTAGAATCTACTTTCACCCCCTCAGTTGAATCTAGCATTGGCTTTGACTTAATCCAAACAAAACAAGAACTAGATAAGGAGGAAAAAGTATCTAGACAAAATAGACACATTGTAAATGACAACCATAACATTACTTATAAGAGAACGGGCAATTCAGATATATTATGGGAAAAGGCAGAAGACAATAATTGGTATCAATGGGTAAATTACACAGCAGAAAAAAGAGAAATGGGAAAACTTCATAGTTTGCTTTGAAGCAAGACCAATTTAATATATTGTACCAATACCTATACACAGTTCTAGTTGTAGAATATTTCATGATGAATGGTTTAAGAAATGTCCAGGATTGTCTAATGCAATGGGGTTAGATGTAGTGAGATTGGGAGGTAAATGCTTTATAGAAAGAGGCAGAGAGATAAATGTCTTTAGAAACTGTACCCAAAAAATGGCATATTGCCCATATTGGTGCCAGTTTCTCCAATCTACAACAAACTACAGAGAAGCAACTGAATTACAGTGCATACGAACCCGTAAATGGCCAATAGTACAGAAAGAAAAAATACAAAAGCCACAAGGGAAAATACAATTAATGGCAGATCAGGAATTTGAATGTTATGAGAAGAAGGGAAATATTGACGTAGGAAGATTTGAAGGAAAATGCAGCAGAATATGGAAAATACCACGATGTAAAGATGACTATTTAGTGATAAAAGAAGGCCCACCACCTATATTTGATGACATCGATATTGCATTGGCAGACATATGGACCATACCCTGGGAGTAAGTGCTAGCCTAACCTCTGCCCAAGGGTGGCCCTCTACGATGCGCAAAGTGTCTGGACTGAAGATCAACTATACTATTTTTTGGGGTGTTACATGTTTTAGGTCTTGAATTTTTATTTGTTTTATACTACATAACTGTGACAACCACAGGCAAGTGCTGAACCAATTGCACGCTCATGCTTTCAGATCCAGAAGAGCCTATGAAAAGGACCCTGCAGTTTATATAGATTCAATTGGTCAACCAAGAGGTATACCTTATGAGTTTAAAGCAAGAGATGAAATCAAATCAGGGATTGAATCAATATTCATCTGGATTACACAAAATAAAAATACAGAATGGATCAATTACATATATTACAATCAGCAAAGATTTATTAATTACACTGATGAGGCCTTATCACTTTTAGGAGAGCAATTGGATGCAACGAGCAGAATGACATGGCAAAATCGAATAGCTTTAGATTATTTGTTAGCTGAGAAAGGGGGAGTGTGTGTTATGTTTGGGGATCAATGCTGTATTTATATACCAAATAATACTGCTCCAGAAGGCGCATTCTCTGAAGTAATGACCAAATTGAAAAACCTAAGGATTGAACTTAAAACTAACGCTGGGACAGATAATAAGATGGGGGATTGGTTTGATCTAAAGTTAGGAGCATGGGGAGCATGGTTAGCTAAATTAGGAATGTTTTTAGGAGTTTCAGTGGTAATAGGAGGATTACTGTTTTGCTGTGTACTTCCCGTACTGAGGTCACTAGTTGTCCAAGCCACAGCTAAGCAAATGGAAATGCTAAGATGTCAAGATGATGAGAAATTGATTTTGAAGAGTAATTAAAATGCACATTACCAGGACTGGCCTTATACACCCAACTGGGAGTCACAAACATTGACAAATGATGGAGACTCTAGTACCTCAAATGAGGACGAAGAAGAGGTATAAAGATGAACCATACCCTGGGTGTAAGTGCTAGCCTAACCTCTGCCCAAGGGTGGCCCTCTACGATGCGCAAAGTGTCTGGGCTGAAGAACAACTATGCTATTTTTTGTGATGTTACATGTTTTACTAAATTAGGAATGTTTTTAGGAGTTGCAGTATTAATAGGAGGATTACTTTTTTGCTGTGTGCTTCCCGTACTGAAGTCACTAGTTGTCCAAGCCACAGCTAGGCAAATGGAAATTCTAACATGTCAAGATAATAAGAAATTGATTTTGAAGAGTAACCAAAATGTACATTACCAGGACTGGGCTTATGCACCCAACTGGAAGTCACAAACACTGACAAATGATGGAGACTCTAGTTCCTCAACTGAGGACGAAGAAGAAGTATAAAGATGAACCATACCCTGGGTGTAAGTGCTAGCCTAACCTCTGCCCAAGGGTGGCCCTCTACGATGCGCAAAGTGTCTGGACTGAAGATCAACTATACTATTTTTTGGGGTGTTACATGTTTTAGGTCTTGAATTTTTATTTGTTTTATACTACATAACTGTGACAACCACAGGCAAGTGCTGAACCAATTGCACGCTCATGCTTATAACATTGTTTGATCTTAAATTAGGGATTAGGGAGACGGGATCTTTTACTCCCTCCTAGTCAAGTGTGGGGGGAGAGGTTTGGTCCTGCTGCTCCGCCAGAGTGCTGTTACATAATGTAGTCATTGGTGATAAAACTGTGTGACTTAATTACATCACTAGGTCGTAATAACTAATGAGACTAGATTATGAAACTGCACTCTGGGTAAAGACAAGTAAAGGTGAGACTTAGTAAGTCTGAAAGGGGAGAATTAAGAAGAGTTTAATTAATCAAAATATAAATGATTCAAGTATAATCGATGTGAATATAGCCATTTATGTATTAAGTTATTCCACTATTATAATCATGTGTATTTGCCTGCATGTATAGAAATCTGTATGAGACTGGAATGTGCAGACATATGGAGAAGTACATGATAAGCACATGATGGCACATAATGGGGCCCTTATTTTCACAGAACATAAAATTAAGGCCTCATGACTGCATCGTGATCCCATAACAAATATGAATGAAATGCATTGAACACGCCTAGAGAAAAAACTGTATATAAGAGGGTACACAAAAAGATTCGAGAGATTGCTCTGCAGAGTTCTCTCAGTTTTTATTGTCCCTGAAAATAAAATCTCTTCTGGCATCAAAACCCCAAGACTCTGAGAAAGATTCTTCACAGCAGCAGCAGAAGCCACCACAGTTTCAGCCTTCTGTGACATTTCACCTCTGTCCTCATTCACTCTTCCTCATAGGTTCAGTGGCAATAGATGGAGCTGATGATACTGAATATGCTACAGTGTGGCTGTGTTTGTCGTGTTTTTGGGCTGTGTTTTCTTGTAGTCCTCACCATGCTCACAGTCTACTCAGGTAAAACTCTTTAAATTTTCCATCTTTTAATATATAATTAGTGATTGCTTAGATCTGAAAATCCTTTTGTCTTTTAAAAAGTTGTTCCAAGTCTGCTTCTCCATTCAGTCCTCATATTTACCCCCGTTTACTTTCTGCTTTTGGGTCTTATCAGGTATAGGCTGCATTTCATGTCTAGAATAGGAAAACAGACTTTGCCCTTTGCATTCCTCCTTCATTCCCCTCGGCCTCCTGCTCCCTCCAAACAGCTTCCAGAGGAGGGAAAGTCTCTGATGTCTCCTCCAAAACACAGCCAGCAATACGTTCTTCCTGTTTAGCAAGAGGAGCAGGAGGGCATTCATCTGCATAACATGGATTATTTCCTGTCTCCAAGGACAGAGGGTGTGCCGTGGACAATAGGCAGACATGAGTAAACAGAAGAAACCCCACTGTAGTGGATACAGTGAGACTGACTAAGATTCACACGCTGTTTTTATGTGATTCAGTAGCCTAACAGTATTATGAGTGTGAAAAGTCAATGTTGTGTCATCTTGGGCTACATTTCATCTGTTATATTATTGATATTTTTGACTACTTTCAAAACCATTTGTAAATACGGATTTTTTTAAATGTTGACCATGGCAGTCTCACATCTGAAACTAAAGCACTTTTTTAAAGTAGTTCTGAATAAGTGTGTCTGCTAAATGCCTTACAGGAATGTTAAAATAATCTCATTCAACATGAAAAATTATTGTGACTCCTCCCTTGTTTTAAAAAACAAAAGGAATCAACATTATGGTGAGTAACTTACAATGGATGTGAATGGGACCATTTTTTGTAAGATTTAAAATGACAAATCTAAAGCTGATCATTTTTTAAAAGCATTTACATTCATTCTAATGTCAGAACATGTTATTTGAGCTGTGAAGTTGTTTTTGGAAATTTTAGTCATTTTAATAAATTGAAAACATTTCCAAAGACAAGGTTAGTAAGTGAAATTATGTTCACACATTGTTTTCATCTTGTTTCTATACTGTTGAAACTGGATTTTAATGTTTATGGATTGGCCCCATTCACTTCATTGCAAGTGCCTCACTGTAAAACATTTTTATTTTACATTTGAAAGAAAAGGTCGTTTTAGGGTAATTGATTGATTGAGTGTAACTTGTATCAAACCTGTAATTATCCTTTTAATGTAAATAAGCATTTGCAAGTATGCCTTGTGGTGAAAGCAGATTTACCTACAGAACACTGGAAATCAACTTTTGGGAGAAGTTGTTGCTGAGCCATTAACCAGATGAAAGATAATTTTCATCATTGTTCTTAACAGTAATCACATGCTAGTTTACTCCAGGGAGATGGTCTCCGTTACCAGTGTTCTGGATACAAATGTGAAAATGGTATAGAATAATGAATAATGTGCAGTGTTTCATGATTTCTTGTTTATACAGAGTGAAATATGCTGAACGATATTTCAGTTTCAGTTTGTTTGTACATTGCTTTTTAAAATACATATGGTTCCAAAGTGGCCATAAAAAGAATAGTGACTTAGAAAATCCAAAGAGGTTAAAGGTAACAATGAAAAGAAAACGCCCTAAGATGGTTATGTGGGATAAGGAAGAAGGAACAAAGGCCTTCTTTTTAAAATCTCCATAGCCAAATATAATCTAGCCATGTTAAATGGCAAGAGCCAGAAATCTTATACAATTGGGGCCAGGGACCCCTACAATCATCACCACCTTTCCCCTGCTAGCGATGGCCCTGGTTCTGCAGTCTGCACAATGAAACTGAAATTCTAATGTGGTAAATGTTTTTGTCTCTTAGGACTTCTTTTTTTTTACTGATCTTGTTCTCTGCTGTTATATTAGATTTACATATTGATAACCCTGAATGGTATCAGAGGTATGTAGGCTATGTAGTGTTGTCTAATGAAACTATGAAACTGATGAGTCCTACACTGTCTCTTTTGCCCATCTGTAAGGAATACCACTGGATTAAACATAAAACAGCAGATTTGAAGGCTCAGCAGAGAGGAAATTCAAGGGAGAATGGACTGCATCAACGATGCTGAACTGTAAACATCAGTTTTAACGCTGTTACTTAGAAATTAGATACCTGTACAGTGATTAAATTACTACCATATGCCTACAATGCTCATGAGGTGATAGTAAAGTAAGCCTATGTATAAACATTTAAAAGTATAAAATATGAAAGAATAATATTTACTTAGGGATTATAATTTGTTGCAATCAAGTTAACGAATGTTAAATAGACAGAACTGATGTCACGTTGTCACAGTGTCTGTAAAACTGGTCAGCTGTCAACTTGTCCAATGAAAAACCTCTTTTGCTGATAGCAAAACCTATTCTTATCCGAAAAACCAAGTGAAAGTGATTTTGCTACCTTGTCTTGTGCACATTGCATTTCATTGTGGTGTGCAGGGCAAGTTTTGTTGAGAATTGAGAAGAGTAGCAATTTGTATTTTAAATTAGTTTAACAAAGATAGATCCTCTGAAGAGGATCTCTCCTGTCCTGTGTGCTGTGATATCTTTAATGAACTGGTTGTCCAAGTGAAGTTCTGGACAACCAATGGATTTTAAGTGTGTCCTGTTTGTAGAAGATCCTACAAATCTGAACTGAAGAACCTGTGTGAGGTTTTCCTAAAGAAAAATAACCAGCTTCAGATTCATCAGAGTTCTGCAGTTTGCACCATGAGAAAATGAAGCTCTTCTGTCGGGATGACAAACAGTCTGTCTGTTTAGTTTGTCGAACATCCAAGAAACATACAAAAAAAAACATGACCTCTGTCCTGTTAATGAGGTTGTGCAAGATCAGAAGGTTAGCATTTATAAAGGTCAGGCATAAGAAATATAAATATAAATGTAAATGAAAATATAAATAAATGGTTTTATTTCACAATGTTTTCTGATCATAGTAAAGCTGTATATATTTATACAATTAACGTGTGTTTTGAAACAGTGGTTGTGTTAAAGAAGACATTTTCAATTCCATAAACACAATAAACTGGTTTGGATTAACAACAAGCTATGTTAAAAGTGCGATCGGTCTGGAGTCTAAAGAAAATTTACCACTTATAGTACTAGCACAAATAAAAACTGCAACAATGAAGAGCAGTCAGATCTGTCATTCATATTTTTAAATAGTCTTGGACAGTGTTAAGATCATATCAGTTGTAATAACAAGAAAGGCTGACTCGGTTTGCTTTCCTTTGCAAGTAACCAGTCTGCTTGTGCTTGATGTGACTTTTCCAGTCTTTCTCTTCTGCTCCTCTGCCGTTACATCATGCCAGTTTTAAGGATCCTCCATCCACCATCTGGGGTTACACTTGTTTAACATTATAGTTAGCTACATTAGTATATATACGATGTATGTCCAGTCAACTATGTTTGTGAAGATTTTTATTTGTATTTATTCATGCATAAAATAAATAAATAAACGGTTGTCCCCCTCGCCTCCTCGGTACAAACTGCGGTCCGGGGGCACCTATACATCAGACCAAAACGTCACTTTAGCGTAGGCGTCTAGGCGATTAAAAAGTCACCCCCGCCCCGTGCACGCCAGTGATCGCTAGCATTAGATTGACCAGTAGATGGAGCTAAATACCCAATATACTGGATCCAGGCTATATCTCCATGAACTTGAAGTGTTTGCTATGTCCCCATACAACCACTCCACAGAGGCTTCGTTTACACTGGCACAAAAAAATCCGATCTTTTGCTCACATCTGACACAGATCGGAATTTGTTGCACACGTGTAAACACAAAAACCCGCACGAGATCCGATTTTTTTGCATCCGATCTGAGCCACTTCCAAATATGGATTTTAATCGGATACACATCTGATATCTGGACATCCGACCTACGTCTAAACACACATATCCGATTCTCCACAGAACTCCCAATGCGAGGGCGACACGTTTGCTCATAAAGATTTGTAATGCCGGCGTGCTGTATGCGCTCGCATTTTATTGAGATGGAAACTTTTTATAAGAAATTACACATTCAGGAGCTGGTTTTCAACCCCCGCCCCGTGAATTTTGAAAATACAACAGCTAAAAGCTATATTTCTCAGCAATGAGGTGATAACAGCAGTTTTTGTAATTAAACCGACAAGCTTGTTTGCAATGCTTCACAATGGCTCGCTCGCACGTGGTTCGTTCTCTCTCTCTCCTTAATTAATTCGAATTCATTTCAATAAATATCATCTTTATTTCACTAAATAATTCTACCTCTAACGAGCTGTAGATAAAATAGTCAAACAGACGTGCCAAAAATTCGGATATGGTCAAAAGATCGGATCTGTGCATTAAAACTTGCAGTGTAAACGCAGCCAGACACTCTGACTGCACTCATTCTTTGTTGAATTCCATCATTTGAGTGAGGTGAACATGTGGAAATGGGCCTTGCAGATGCACACAGTGGCTATGCCGAGTCCCTGTAAACACACCATCTTCAGACAAGGCATGATGTAACATCCAAGAGTCAGTCTGCACAGATGTTTCTGCTGGGAAACAGTTTTGTTTACATGTTACCAGTAGCAACAGAAGAACAACTTATGGTAAAAGTTCACTTTATTACTTTTTTGTCACTTCCGTGTGGTTTCAGCTCATCTCAGAGGCATCAGCTGTAGGTTACCAAATTAACATCAGAATTAAAGACTCTCCAACTATGCAGCCAGTCATGTGCCAGTAAGATCACCTCAGCTCTGGTAGAACAGGAAATCATGCAAGAGTGAACTGTAATAACCCTGTGGTCTTGTCATCAGCTAGTTACTAGCCACTCATATGCCAGAAAAATAATCACACCACTTTTTCTCCCAATACTTTTTTTTCCAACAGGAAAAGCCATCATCAGTGATTGCTCTGCTACCTTTTATAACCCCTTGAACATTTTGCTTTGTCATTTGAATTTTCATACAGTCTAGACTCCACCTCCCTCTTCACCAAGGGCCCTACTCGTTTATGTGGGTAATTTAATATTTTCCAATAAGTGTTGGCTAGTCTCACACAGCCCATAAATCTCAAGACATCCGATTCCTTTGCTTTATGTTGGTGTTTCTTTTATCCTGAGCAGGCTGTGCACCATCATTTTCTATGTTTAGTCTTTTATTGGTATTTAACAAGACAATACATAATTAACAATCAATGAAAACTAAGAGACAACTGACTGTTCCAATTTAAACCCTCCCATGCAAAGAAATTTAAATGTAATACAAAACCAAAACCCCACATCCTATATTCAATATGAGCAGAAAAAAGAAGAAAATAAAAATGATAATAATAAATAAACAAATAAAGAAATAAATATACAAATAAACATTCCTCTCTCCAATATGTATCTTCTTTCTTCCCATTAGGAGTTAATTATTGTGTGTCAGCGTTAGCATCAGGAGAACAGAGTAAACCTTTGATGTGATCTAAGAAATGTTTCCATGTTTTATGAAAATATTTGAGGGATCATGAAAGCTAGATTCTTAACTTCTCGTTATGCAGCTAAAGATTTCTTGCAAAACCACTGACTTGTTTGGCGTCCCTTGCATCAACTTCGTGAAGCCATTTCCCAGTACAAAGAAACGCACTGGAGCTAAAGAGTGACGAGCACTTGAGCGCTGATTGCCAACAAAACACACCCTGCAATGTTCATACTATCCATCCAAAAAAAGGAAACCTAAGCTGAGCTGGGGATAAGACAGACAGAAAAAGTTTAAAGGCCATGTCTAAAGACGATAGCATAATGTAAAGGAATGACACTACTGTAGGAATGACAAGTAAGTGAACTACTGTATGTGTTCCTTATTACCTCAACACTTTTAACTGTAGCTAAAGAGTCACATTTCCCAAAAATCCAGTAGCCCCTCACTGCAGAACAAAGATCCAGGGGGGCGGGGTTGGATCCACATCTAGGGGGTGGAGATGGTAGGTTTAGGGGTGGAGATGGGTGGGTTTAGGGATCAGGGGGTGGAGACGGGTAGGTTTAGGTATATGTAAGGTGGGAGGAGTTGGATCTTGATCCAACCTCGCCCCCTGGATCTTGTGGTCTGCAGTGAGGACCATCTCCAAAAATCTGGTAAATGACTGGAAGTGCGGTGCTAATTCTGTAGTGTAGGGTTAGGGAGAAGGAGAAAAACTTTCTCCTCAATGTGCTGGTTTCACCTTCTGAGCTTTTCGTCACATCAGTCAAGAAGGTGTTTGGGAAGTTTCGGGAGGCGAAGGCATGCTCCATGACTTTTAAAACCTTTATACTGCACCGGTCCAGGCCCAAGCCAGTATGTCCTAAACTTGGGGCGTAATTGCCTCCTCTCATTTAGAGTCATCATGCTGAGGCCTCCGCTCCTATAGTGCAGATTTAGTTTTTATCTGTTATATGGTACACCATGTTACATTTTGAGTATGATTTGTTTATAATAGTTTGTGTTTTGGATAGTTCACTACCCTGACAGCACATATCCTGATACATCACGTCTATTTAATATCTGCATTTTACATCTGCAAGATGTATTTTTTAGAGTGTTTGCTCATCTGCAATGTCTCTGAAGACATTTGCTATCCGATGTCTTGAAGATGTTTATGATTTAGAATGCAAGTAAATCTGCTTTTTCTAAGACGTTTATCAGATGTTTTTACACAGCAGATGTTTCCCAGATCAAGCATCCTTTAGCAGACATCTTAGAGACGTACCTGCACAATCTGGGTAATAATGTTCTGTAATAGTGTTTATGTTTTTACATAAATGAGGTTTTTGGAGGCTTATGGAGCCAGAAATATGACAAAACGATTTGAATTAGAATTTTGTAAATCATAATTATAGTGTAATTTAACAAAACTGAATATTATATGGCATTTTATATTTATATTTTTTTTAATGGTTTAATTTAATTTAATTTAATTATATTTGTGCACACATACCAGACATAGGTCAAAATAGGGCTGGCCGGTATGATGGTATATATCGTTACCGTGGTATAAATTGTCAACCATAACATTTTTTTTTATTTTTATTCCATGTAAATAAGTGGTGTGGTTAACTCATGTGCAGCGAGCGTGAGACTGAGATGCTGCCAATTGTCAAAGACACATGGAGAAAGAGGAACGAACAGATCAGGAGGATCCGAAAAGGATTACATTTTCTAAAGGGTTGTTAAAATGTGAAATTGTCAGAACAAAGGTACAGCAGTCAACCGCAAGAGCAGTGCAGCACTCGGACAACTTAATTAGAGCAGCGCACACAGACTCACAATGGAGGAAGCATTATGAATTAAGCTTACTTGACTACAACAGTTCATAATTCATAATTTAAAGTACTTAGTCAGCACTAATAGTAGCTGATGTTCAGTTTGCATACTGCTGCTGTTCTTCTAGTCACTACTGAATTCTTCCCTCTCTTGATTAAAGCTTCAGGTGAAGGGTTGCTAGTTATCACAAAAAGAGCAAAACAAGTCCCTTAAAAACGCAGTATAAAAAGCAGACATGGCAAAACTGCACACAGGCACAAATTTAAACAGCATAAAGTATTAGTAATATCCTACAAAATGAAAAAGAAGTAAATTTAATTTATTAGGAATAGAATATTTCAATATCAAATATTTAGATGTTATAAACGGATTGAAGCAAAACAATAACATAATAATAAATAACAAATAATTGAGAAACACCTTATTTAAAGTTTAATTGCACCTACAAGTTGCATTCAATATCAGTCAGTTGGGGGAAGTTAATCTAAAAGTTGAGTGTGTTTTTACTAAATAAATAATTTACCAAATAAAAGGAAGAGGAAAATGAAGTACTTCCAAGGTGACAAACAAGGTGAAGTACTATTCATTTCTAAAGTATTTGAGTTTATTTATTATTCAAAGCCCTTTTTGTTGATTTTCAGAATAACTACATATATAAATAATTATATCGAATTGAAATATATAATTACCGTGAAATAAAATCAGTCATTCCGTGAAACTGAATTGTGGTCATACCGCTCACCCCTATTGTGTAATATATTGTTACAGTGAAATGAAATCAGTCATACGGTGAAACTGAATTTAGGTCATACCGCCCACCCCTGGATCAAAACACTAACAAATTTGGCTGAATTATAAAAGCCAGAAGTGGTACTAAATAAAGGGGAGCCGGTTCTTTTTGCTGAGCTGAGCCAAATGATCCAGATCCCATCCCTAAAAAGAGCTGGAATTCCCATTAGTATGCATGAACAAAGGTTTCGGTCGTCTGTTTGCTGTTACAGTCAGCTCCCACACACTCACTGCTGAGGAAACTTCACTCTCATGTGTTGTGCATAGTCTTTCACTAGTAGTAGGCCTACAAGCTAAAATTAGTAGGACTACATGCCAAATTTCTGATTCATATAAGGCGGGCTTTCTGTACAATGATATAACTTGAGACCATTTTTCTGAAATGACAACCATGGGCATTTCCTAGTTCAGTAGTCAAAATATCATTGAAATCTCTTGTGATTATCTACAAAATGGGGACAATATATTTTTGTTTTTTAATTGGTGTGGGTTCCATATAGGCCTACTAATATTATAATTATAATGTTTCAGGATCAAACTGTAACTAGTTTTTTCACACTATGAAAAATAGTAAATATTAACCATTGAAAATAGCAATCAGATCATAACAGTATATTATAACAAAACTGAATTTACAAAAACACATTACAATATGAAAACGTGATAAAAAAAATAGCTGTATTTAGCAAACAGTCAATTTTTTAACTGTATTTAACATTTTAATTTTCACAAAATTACACTTTTACACTTGCAGTATATGTGCAATAATATGATATTGATAAATAATGGTAAAAGTTAAGTGTCAGCTGCCATTGTGTTGTGAGATGAAATTAGCACTTATCGTAGAGAATTATGCAAAATTTGTCATATTTCTGTCATTAGTTGTGCAAGGATTTATCTTAAATGTATTTTTATGCATTATTTTTCAGAAGTATTTTATTATATTGAACAAATATCCTCCTGAGAACCAGAAATAAAAAGCTTTGTGAATGTAGTATTTTTTCATGTCATTACATTGTTTAGAGCATAAGAAAAAAATGGTAAAATAACATTTTTGAAAAATTATATTTTATTCATAAGTTATGCTATGTCCTCTGTAGTGGACACCAGGACTCGGTTTTTCTAAAAATAAAATGACAAGGGTAGACATGAAAAGACAAAAACAATGGGATTTCTTTTTAAATCACCAATCAATTTTTAGGTTTCAGGATTTTTTTTATAACTGACTTTGTTTAAGGATGGTTCTCAACTATGTTATAAAATATATAACACAATGATTTGATATACCATTTTGCTTTATGCAATATGTGTGTAAAAATTCCATAAACTGGTTTTCCCATTAAGCACAATGTTATCTATACACTGTATCTAATTTGCATATTAAAGTGCTGTTGGGACAGCATGTTGAAAAAAGAAGTGTAATAATGGGAGTAGTAATTGGCCAGATTTTCATAATAATATCTAATATTTCATAAGAATATTGATATATAATTTGTTTTCCTATTCAATT
>NW_015538109.1:14505-19750 GCF_001515605.1 Sinocyclocheilus anshuiensis
AAGTTCACTTTATTACTTTTTTGTCACTTCCGTGTGGTTTCAGCTCATCTCAGAGGCATCAGCTGTAGGTTACCAAATTAACATCAGAATTAAAGACTCTCCAACTATGCAGCCAGTCATGTGCCAGTAAGATCACCTCAGCTCTGGTAGAACAGGAAATCATGCAAGAGTGAACTGTAATAACCCTGTGGTCTTGTCATCAGCTAGTTACTAGCCACTCATATGCCAGAAAAATAATCACACCACTTTTTCTCCCAATACTTTTTTTTCCAACAGGAAAAGCCATCATCAGTGATTGCTCTGCTACCTTTTATAACCCCTTGAACATTTTGCTTTGTCATTTGAATTTTCATACAGTCTAGACTCCACCTCCCTCTTCACCAAGGGCCCTACTCGTTTATGTGGGTAATTTAATATTTTCCAATAAGTGTTGGCTAGTCTCACACAGCCCATAAATCTCAAGACATCCGATTCCTTTGCTTTATGTTGGTGTTTCTTTTATCCTGAGCAGGCTGTGCACCATCATTTTCTATGTTTAGTCTTTTATTGGTATTTAACAAGACAATACATAATTAACAATCAATGAAAACTAAGAGACAACTGACTGTTCCAATTTAAACCCTCCCATGCAAAGAAATTTAAATGTAATACAAAACCAAAACCCCACATCCTATATTCAATATGAGCAGAAAAAAGAAGAAAATAAAAATGATAATAATAAATAAACAAATAAAGAAATAAATATACAAATAAACATTCCTCTCTCCAATATGTATCTTCTTTCTTCCCATTAGGAGTTAATTATTGTGTGTCAGCGTTAGCATCAGGAGAACAGAGTAAACCTTTGATGTGATCTAAGAAATGTTTCCATGTTTTATGAAAATATTTGAGGGATCATGAAAGCTAGATTCTTAACTTCTCGTTATGCAGCTAAAGATTTCTTGCAAAACCACTGACTTGTTTGGCGTCCCTTGCATCAACTTCGTGAAGACATTTCCCAGTACAAAGAAACGCACTGGAGCTAAAGAGTGACGAGCACTTGAGCGCTGATTGCCAACAAAACACACCCTGCAATGTTCATACTATCCATCCAAAAAAAGGAAACCTAAGCTGAGCTGGGGATAAGACAGACAGAAAAAGTTTAAAGGCCATGTCTAAAGACGATAGCATAATGTAAAGGAATGACACTACTGTAGGAATGACAAGTAAGTGAACTACTGTATGTGTTCCTTATTACCTCAACACTTTTAACTGTAGCTAAAGAGTCACATTTCCCAAAAATCCAGTAGCCCCTCACTGCAGAACAAAGATCCAGGGGGGCGGGGTTGGATCCACATCTAGGGGGTGGAGATGGTAGGTTTAGGGGTGGAGATGGGTGGGTTTAGGGATCAGGGGGTGGAGACGGGTAGGTTTAGGTATATGTAAGGTGGGAGGAGTTGGATCTTGATCCAACCTCGCCCCCTGGATCTTGTGGTCTGCAGTGAGGACCATCTCCAAAAATCTGGTAAATGACTGGAAGTGCGGTGCTAATTCTGTAGTGTAGGGTTAGGGAGAAGGAGAAAAACTTTCTCCTCAATGTGCTGGTTTCACCTTCTGAGCTTTTCGTCACATCAGTCAAGAAGGTGTTTGGGAAGTTTCGGGAGGCGAAGGCATGCTCCATGACTTTTAAAACCTTTATACTGCACCGGTCCAGGCCCAAGCCAGTATGTCCTAAACTTGGGGCGTAATTGCCTCCTCTCATTTAGAGTCATCATGCTGAGGCCTCCGCTCCTATAGTGCAGATTTAGTTTTTATCTGTTATATGGTACACCATGTTACATTTTGAGTATGATTTGTTTATAATAGTTTGTGTTTTGGATAGTTCACTACCCTGACAGCACATATCCTGATACAACACGTCTATTTAATATCTGCATTTTACATCTGCAAGATGTATTTTTTAGATTGTTTGCTCATCTGCAATGTCTCTGAAGACATTTGCTATCCGATGTCTTGAAGATGTTTATGATTTAGAATGCAAGTAAATCTGCTTTTTCTAAGACGTTTATCAGATGTTTTTACACAGCAGATGTTTCCCAGATCAAGCATCCTTTAGCAGACATCTTAGAGACGTACCTGCACAATCTGGGTAATAATGTTCTGTAATAGTGTTTATGTTTTTACATAAATGAGGTTTTTGGAGGCTTATGGAGCCAGAAATATGACAAAACGATTTGAATTAGAATTTTGTAAATCAGAATTATAGTGTAATTTAACAAAACTGAATATTATATGGCATTTTATATTTATATTTTTTTTAATGGTTTAATTTAATTTAATTTAATTATATTTGTGCACACATACCAGACATAGGTCAAAATAGGGCTGGCCGGTATGATGGTATATATCGTTACCGTGGTATAAATTGTCAACCATAACATTTTTTTTTATTTTTATTCCATGTAAATAAGTGGTGTGGTTAACTCATGTGCAGCGAGCGTGAGACTGAGATGCTGCCAATTGTCAAAGACACATGGAGAAAGAGGAACGAACAGATCAGGAGGATCCGAAAAGGATTACATTTTCTAAAGGGTTGTTAAAATGTGAAATTGTCAGAACAAAGGTACAGCAGTCAACCGCAAGAGCAGTGCAGCACTCGGACAACTTAATTAGAGCAGCGCACACAGACTCACAATGGAGGAAGCATTATGAATTAAGCTTACTTGACTACAACAGTTCATAATTCATAATTTAAAGTACTTAGTCAGCACTAATAGTAGCTGATGTTCAGTTTGCATACTGCTGCTGTTCTTCTAGTCACTACTGAATTCTTCCCTCTCTTGATTAAAGCTTCAGGTGAAGGGTTGCTAGTTATCACAAAAAGAGCAAAACAAGTCCCTTAAAAACGCAGTATAAAAAGCAGACATGGCAAAACTGCACACAGGCACAAATTTAAACAGCATAAAGTATTAGTAATATCCTACAAAATGAAAAAGAAGTAAATTTAATTTATTAGGAATAGAATATTTCAATATCAAATATTTAGATGTTATAAACGGATTGAAGCAAAACAATAACATAATAATAAATAACAAATAATTGAGAAACACCTTATTTAAAGTTTAATTGCACCTACAAGTTGCATTCAATATCAGTCAGTTGGGGGAAGTTAATCTAAAAGTTGAGTGTGTTTTTACTAAATAAATAATTTACCAAATAAAAGGAAGAGGAAAATGAAGTACTTCCAAGGTGACAAACAAGGTGAAGTACTATTCATTTCTAAAGTATTTGAGTTTATTTATTATTCAAAGCCCTTTTTGTTGATTTTCAGAATAACTACATATATAAATAATTATATCGAATTGAAATATATAATTACCGTGAAATAAAATCAGTCATTCCGTGAAACTGAATTGTGGTCATACCGCTCACCCCTATTGTGTAATATATTGTTACAGTGAAATGAAATCAGTCATACGGTGAAACTGAATTTAGGTCATACCGCCCACCCCTGGATCAAAACACTAACAAATTTGGCTGAATTATAAAAGCCAGAAGTGGTACTAAATAAAGGGGAGCCGGTTCTTTTTGCTGAGCTGAGCCAAATGATCCAGATCCCATCCCTAAAAAGAGCTGGAATTCCCATTAGTATGCATGAACAAAGGTTTCGGTCGTCTGTTTGCTGTTACAGTCAGCTCCCACACACTCACTGCTGAGGAAACTTCACTCTCATGTGTTGTGCATAGTCTTTCACTAGTAGTAGGCCTACAAGCTAAAATTAGTAGGACTACATGCCAAATTTCTGATTCATATAAGGCGGGCTTTCTGTACAATGATATAACTTGAGACCATTTTTCTGAAATGACAACCATGGGCATTTCCTAGTTCAGTAGTCAAAATATCATTGAAATCTCTTGTGATTATCTACAAAATGGGGACAATATATTTTTGTTTTTTAATTGGTGTGGGTTCCATATAGGCCTACTAATATTATAATTATAATGTTTCAGGATCAAACTGTAACTAGTTTTTTCACACTATGAAAAATAGTAAATATTAACCATTGAAAATAGCAATCAGATCATAACAGTATATTATAACAAAACTGAATTTACAAAAACACATTACAATATGAAAACGTGATAAAAAAAAATAGCTGTATTTAGCAAACAGTCAATTTTTTAACTGTATTTAACATTTTAATTTTCACAAAATTACACTTTTACACTTGCAGTATATGTGCAATAATATGATATTGATAAATAATGGTAAAAGTTAAGTGTCAGCTGCCATTGTGTTGTGAGATGAAATTAGCACTTATCGTAGAGAATTATGCAAAATTTGTCATATTTCTGTCATTAGTTGTGCAAGGATTTATCTTAAATGTATTTTTATGCATTATTTTTCAGAAGTATTTTATTATATTGAACAAATATCCTCCTGAGAACCAGAAATAAAAAGCTTTGTGAATGTAGTATTTTTTCATGTCATTACATTGTTTAGAGCATAAGAAAAAAATGGTAAAATAACATTTTTGAAAAATTATATTTTATTCATAAGTTATGCTATGTCCTCTGTAGTGGACACCAGGACTCGGTTTTTCTAAAAATAAAATGACAAGGGTAGACATGAAAAGACAAAAACAATGGGATTTCTTTTTAAATCACCAATCAATTTTTAGGTCACACACACACTGGGCTGCATTAATGCATGGGCTTATTAGTGGCCTGTAGCACGAAGCGAGATGAACAATCTAGGTTTAGGTCAGGATCAGCTGTTGCACATCACTTGGTATATAAACATTCTCTGTCAGCTCAGGTTTGATCCAGAGTTTGTGAGGCGTGTGCACCTGAAAGTGTGACACGTGTGGCAAACAGCCAATCATACAGAACATAAAAAGCATAAGTTTGATTGACTTCTCACGAGAGTCAGTGCAATTCACTTCTCTGTTGAAGATGAAGAGATTGTTATGAAAAAATACCATGAATTGAAACACATTTACAAGGCAGGAATAAACACTGCTGCAGTGGAAGTTTGAGAAGGCAGCTACTGACTATATCAATGCAAGTGAATCAACTGAATTTAAATAATTTAAATGACACAGAGCTCAAAAGAAACAAGCTTCATCAGTTTGAAAAGCTTTATATACTGAACCTTGTATTTATATGTGGGTCAGAGACGTTAAGATGTCTGCATCAAAAGAAATTTACAAAAGTGATTTTATGTCCATAGAAAGCACATTAAATGCAAGTAAAGTGTCTACTTT
>NW_015538109.1:21833-33085 GCF_001515605.1 Sinocyclocheilus anshuiensis
CAGCCATGTTTAAAAACCAATGAGAGGGAGTGGTCATGGTGAAACATCCAATCATTTGGTATCTCTGGAAAGCCCTGAATGTGCTCTGTACAGGACATCCAGACTTAAAACTGTGTATGTAACGTCTAAAATATAATGTCCACTACAGAGGCAAAAACTCCATAGCTGGGTCTCAGGAGGATATATATACACACACACACTGGGCTGCATTAATGCATGGGCTTATTAGTGGCCTGTAGCACGAAGCGAGATGAACAATCTAGGTTTAGGTCAGGATCAGCTGTTGCACATCACTTGGTATATAAACATTCTCTGTCAGCTCAGGTTTGATCCAGAGTTTGTGAGGCGTGTGCACCTGAAAGTGTGACACGTGTGGCAAACAGCCAATCATACAGAACATAAAAAGCATAAGTTTGATTGACTTCTCACGAGAGTCAGTGCAATTCACTTCTCTGTTGAAGATGAAGAGATTGTTATGAAAAAATACCATGAATTGAAACACATTTACAAGGCAGGAATAAACACTGCTGCAGTGGAAGTTTGAGAAGGCAGCTACTGACTATATCAATGCAAGTGAATCAACTGAATTTAAATAATTTAAATGACACAGAGCTCAAAAGAAACAAGCTTCATCAGTTTGAAAAGCTTTATATACTGAACCTTGTATTTATATGTGGGTCAGAGACGTTAAGATGTCTGCATCAAAAGAAATTTACAAAAGTGATTTTATGTCCATAGAAAGCACATTAAATGCATGGGCTCTCGTGCTGGTGGTACGGTGCTTCAGCGGCGCTGGTTTCCCGTGTCGAGTGGGTTGCACACATCAGGCTGCACTACCCCGTGTGTGTTGCAGACGGCCATCTCCCCTGTGCGCTACAGCACACTACCATGGTGACGAAACCCGCTCAAAACCAACCCACCTTCTTGAGCCTGAAAACTCAGAGTTTACTTAAACTAAACACAAACTTACCTGGATAAAAACTGAAACCGGCTTCGTGCTACTGGCCACTGGGCTTAAGCCCAGGGCCCCTGGCTGAGTAGGGGGCCCCCATTGATTCCAGAAAATATTGTAACCTCATTTCAGAATGAGTTGATTGTTCCTTTAAAATTTCACATTATCTCTTTTCTTTGAATGCACATGCGGAAGTTCCACGTCCTGCGCGAGAAGTGCCAGTCAAACCTCCCTACTGAGCCATGCAGTCGACAGTGACCTTTATTTAATGTCCTGTCTGAAAACCAATAAAAATCCATCATTGCTTAAAGTTTCTGAAAGCATCCGGTGATTGGCCTGTATCAAACTCATGTGATTTACTCCCTAACTGCAAGTAAAATGGACGAGTTGATGTCTCGAAAAAAAAATGAAAGCGAATCTCAAAAGAGAAAAATTGCCAAAATAAATTGGAAAGTCAGTCAAATTAGTTAAATTCCAAAGCTACCGTGATTAACAATATTTTACAAAATGTATATCTCTTGGTTAATGTTAACAAATAACTTCACTATTATTAAGGTAAATTAGTGATTTAAAAAAATGCATGTGTAGAGTAATATTTATAAAAACATAAATGAACTTACCAACTGATAGAAAGATCCACAAGCAGAAAGACATGTTTGTGAAGGCGTAAATCAAAGTGCACAAAACGTTTTGTAAAGGTGTACATTTACCTTCACTAATTGACCTTCCTACTCTTTTCCTTATTTAATGTTAGTTCATAATGCTGTGGTGGGAGGAGCAAACGACAGACACAGTGGTTGTGGCGTCAGGCCTCCGAGAGGCTTTTATTTAACAGAAAAACATAAAATGGGGTATAAAGTATCCAAAGGTGAAGGAGTGTTCAAAATAAACAGGCAATCTGGTGTCCTCGTTGTGCTGGGGAATCGTGAAGGAAGGGCAGTGTTCGGAAAGGAGGGGTCCAGGTAAGGGGCGGAGTCCAGCAGTCACACGCGATCCTCTCTCTGGTCTGAGGCACGAGGGGTGGTGGCTCATCTTCCCTGGCCCACGGTGCGACAGGGGATTAACAACCCGGCATCCAATAAAATTTGATAAGACCTTCCATGTCTTGTAAAGTTACTTTCTTGGTTTTACACTTTAAAACGTTAATGTTTTCCTTTCTTTTGACATGTTTATAAATGTAGAAATTCAAAATGCCTTACTAACGCTACATCTTCTAGTTGATTTGGTTGTTTAAAATGTGTCTGTGATCCAACTGTGAAGTGAACCACAAGAGAAGCAGGATTTAAATGAAGCTTGAGCAGAAGAAAATACAATTTAAACTCTGTGGTTCCTGGCTGACAGATATGTGTTTACCGAAATCTGATAACCACAGAAGCTGCCATTAAACCACATAGTTATTATAAATCTGATTAAATCTGATTCTGAATCATTGAATTGCTTTCAGCTTTACAACAATCAATCGTTCTGCAGATACAAATAAAATAATGTAAAATAAAAAATAAAATAAATACTCTGTGACATCTCTTATAATTTTAACAGCATTCATTTCATTGTAAACTGCAAATATAGCTCACTCAATGTACTGAACTCAGCGTATTGAAGACAGTTTCCTTTGAAGAGATATAATCAGTTGGCTGGTTTCCCAGAAATGTGACTAATGACACATGAGGTGAGCCCCTTACCAAATAATGTCTTTGTTAATGTAACCAAATACACAGGCAGCATTCAAAACCAATTAAAAATATGTTATATACTGTTTATCTTCCCTCTTCAGAAAGCTCTGAATCATCCATCACCACCAAACACATCAGTTCAGTAAAGGCACTAGGCTACGGTTGCTGTTTCTATATTTCATTTTCTTCCAACAACACTTTGGCTGGGATCATATCTTTGGACGAGAATTTCGTAGAGATTTGGCTAGTAACCAGCCTTTAATATATCACCTTGACAACTGCCTAGCCACACCCTCACAACTATCCAGAGCACCGAAGCAAACATATATAGAGTTACACTTAAAATGGAGCAAAAGATTGGAATGGCATAGAGACTTGCGGGTTGGTTTTATTCACTAGAGTCAGAAAGTAGCCACCATCACTTTGGCAACCATATAGCAATATGACTCAGCACAATTTCAACACCCCAAATTCATAAAGCCATGAGTGTTTTTTTTTTTTACTCTGGACCTTTGAGTATCAGCCATAAAATCATAGTTTAAACGGACTTTCACAAACAGCATCAAGCAAGGCAAAATGACAGGAACCAAAAAACAGAAGTATAGTCATCAGATGCAATGTTTGCTTCTCAGAGATCTTAAATCGATTAATTAGCCATAATTACTACTGCACTGCATGAGTGTGACACCAATAATGACAGTCCTATATTGTGAACCAATGTGGTTCAAATGACGGAGATGCGGCCATATTCAGGAAACAGTCATGACTACCTAGTATCTACAATGATGCATCGTATTATGGTAGTTAATCAGCGAGGAAACACACCCCTGGTTTGATGTTCGTAAAATAATTTCAACACCACTGAGCACTGATCTTCAAATGACCAACAACCTTTTCAACAACTTCCCCAACTGTGCTATACAGGAGAGAATTGGCTTCTAGTCACACAATCACAGTCATTTCAGCAGTAATTGAAACCAGCTTTATGCACTGAGGCATGAAATATAACTATATTTAAAGCTGAGCTGTGACTTTGACAATCTGGATCATTCCTGATTTTATTTTATATATTTATTAAAATTTTATAGGCTAGTAGAAGTTCTGAATAGATGGTAACAAAGAACTATGTCTTTGGCTAGGCTCGCAGCTTTCTGGCTCACATATTTAGATGTAGCATACGGCTTACTGCCTTAGCAACAGAATCTCACTCAATAAACTCTTGTTGTAAACAGCCTTGGCAAAGCAAGTCACGCCCATTTATAGGAAATGGCATGAACGAAAAAACAGCAGGGTGAATCCTCTATCCAGCAGCAGCATTCATGATATCCTAGATCAGATCAGGCCAGACTTGTGGACATGTGTACACCATTACTTGATCTGCACTTCTTAATATTATGGACTTTAAGGGAAGTGTACATACACTACGTTTTTACTCGTATTTCACACATTTTATTATTGTTTTACACTCTTAGCCGCTGGTCACGTTTGACTGATGTTAGTTTACGTTGTTTTGCATTGTCCTCGTTGTGGTTTTACAGTATCGAGTTGGCTATTTGAAACTTGTTCATTCAAATCATAATTATGAAAGAAGCATGGAAAAAGATGCAGCAGTCCTTAGTCTCCTTTGAGAGAATGTTGTGTATCAGTAATTTCAAATACTGTTAAAGATTGTACTCGAGTTATTAAAGCTAGTGATTAAAGTGACTAAACTGTCAAGAGTCCACACACGTTTGTATCCCTAATGGAGACTTTCCATTGACTTCTGTTGCTTTATACTGAGCTAATGATATTTTCTCTCTCTTTCCCTACCCCCAAACCTAATCACAGAATTGTTTAGCATTTTTAGATGTTATTATTAATCTATTTTGTGGGAAGTGTTGGTTAGTCCCTACAGTGTAGCTGCTTTCAGGTTTCACTGTCTTTGAGACATTTGGTCCTACAGTGTAAACCTGTACACACACACATTTACTTATTTATCTAAATGGGAACAGTCCATAGACTGTTACTGTTTTTTAGGTAGTTATTCAGAGATGGTGTTATTATTAGGAGATACCAAGGTCCGCAGTTCTATCATTGGAGAAAGCTTAACAGTTAACTTGGATTACGTGTGCCTTGATAATCAATCACATCATGTCTCATTGACTATATTCAAGGCTCAATAATAAGTCATGAGCCTCGTCTGATTTTACTTAGAATGATTCTGCAATGCATTTTGAATGCAGGTGCAGGTGAGCATCATCTTACTACACTCATCTCACTGTTTTCTCCCTATGCAAACAGATCTAACAACCATCCATAAAGCTGACTAGAAATCTCTCTGTTGTGTTGCATCAGATGTTGGAAGTCATGTGAGGTATTGATAAAAAAAATGAAGGTAATGTCATGTTTTGCCTTTCTATCCCTAAGATGGCTGTGGAAGTCCTAATATGGACGTCCTTTCTCCCTGTGTTGTATCAGCCTGGGGAAGTTGGTTTAGCTTTGTATTGTAGTCACGAGTTTTGAGTGGGTGTAGGTCAGAAGGGTGGAAGACGGATGATTGTTTATTAGCTTCAGACAGTAAAGGAGGCAAGATAATGGTGTGCATGCAGTATGGGGAAAGTTATTAGGATGTCTAATAACTTTCCTTTATTAGGAAAGTTATCAGATTACATGCCTGCTTAAAGATTAAATGGCAAAGGTGTTTTCCATTTTTTTATTTATTCCCTAATAATGTATAATATTTTAATTATTTATTTACTTCCTGTGTCATTTACAGTAGCCATCTTATTGAGTAAACAACTGTAAGACTAGGGTTGGTTGCTAACTCTTAAAGACGACAGAGTTTCTAATCTTCAGTTACCATTATGAATGCTAAACACCACATTTCAGATAGCTGTCACCCTTTTAGTTGCCATGGACACCTTGTTTCTGTGTTTTCCTGTGTTCTGTTTTGTTTTAGTTCCTGTGTGCCCTTATTTATTTACAGTGGGTACGGAAAGTATTCAGAACCCCTTAAATTTTTCACTCTTTGTTATATTGCAGCCATTTGCTAAAATCATTTGTTAATTTTTTTTCCTCATTAATGTACACACAGCACCCCATATTGACAGAAAAACACAGAATTGTTGACATTTTTGCAGATTTATTAAAAAAGAAATAAGGGGGTCTGAATACTTTCCGTACCCACTGTATATGTTCCTGGTCTCGTTTAGCCTGATTAATTTACCTCCATCACCTTTGTTTAGTTAATTATCCTCATCTGTCTATGTATTTAAGTTGTTCCCTTTCAGTCACTCTCTGTTCGGTCACCGTTATACTAAGTTGTGTTTTCTCTTGCGTATCTGCCTGAGTTTGAGTCCACTATTGAATTGAGAGCTTTTGGACTTTCCCTGCTTTCTCCTTTGCCTTGCTTCTACACAATCCGTGACAATAGCTTTAATGAAAGAGTAAATGTATAGGCCTACATTTATTCTGTTTGGACTTAACTCTGCCATTCCCACCATGCTTCTTCATTCATGTTCTCTCCCTCTCTTGATCAGGGAACACTGTCAAGACTTTTTGCCAATGGAAATCCATCATTCATCCCTCCAATTACAAATATGACAGCAAGCAGGCCTGTCCTGAAAATCTTGAATGTCTGCTTATCTGCCCAACTGGTAATGTGAGTGTATTGTTTGTGAAATGCATGTTTTATTGCTTTTATGTACTGATAGGCCATCAGACGAATTGTCATTGACACTTAGAAGTATAACTGAACTGACATTGCTTTGCTTTATGCTTGTTTTTATTTATTCTGCAAATCAATGAAAAGCAGCAGTGCTTTTTAGCAACTGATTTATAATCATTTACTATTTTCTAAACATGCCTGCATATCTTTACAGTAGGATACTTCTTACTAATTTGATATATATTGATATCAGTTATCATGATGTGAACTGTAATAATGAGTCTTTAATATTCTGTCCACCCTGTTTAGCACATAGTAATATAAAATTATTCAAAACAAAGGGTTTGATGTTTTATTGTCCTTATACATGCACTGAGTAAAATAACATATTGCAGATAATATCAGTGCTACAACTTCACTTTCTTAAGGTAAGATTCAACTGCCTATGCTATAGTGCTAATTTGTATCAAGCTGCTAAAATAGAAGTGGTCA
This sequence comes from Sinocyclocheilus anshuiensis, assembly GCF_001515605.1. Lineage (NCBI taxonomy): Eukaryota > Metazoa > Chordata > Actinopteri > Cypriniformes > Cyprinidae > Sinocyclocheilus > Sinocyclocheilus anshuiensis. The sequence continues at coordinate 28,597 of NW_015538109.1, forward strand.
AGAAACCAGAATGTTATGAAAAGAACAGGCATTTTTATTTTAAAATGTTCATGGCCACTTTTTCTTATTTGTAGTTACTTTAACCTTGTAAATGTGAAACAGTTAGAACATGATACAAGGTGACAGTCATCCTTCAAGCAAAATAAAGGGCAAAAGTGACTATGCTATGGTTCTGGAAGTGTTTTCCCATTCATTTTTTTTTTCATAGGGATTTATGAAAATTCTGCAATGAAAGTTTTTGAATCAAACATTGCATCTCTGAGATGAGTCACAAAATTCCAACTTTCATTTAAAATACAATGTTTAAGGAAGAAAAAAGGCAAAGGCACAGTGGCTAAGAGAGCTCAACGCGCTGCAAATGAAAAAAACACATTCAAATAGAAAAAAACACCTGCAAAACATCTTAATCAATTTGACAACACACGCGCTGCAAATTCTCACAACACAAACAAATACAGAAACGCGCTACAAATACAACGCACTGCAAATTCTCACAACACAAACAAACGTGCTTCCCTTAAACATTTTTGATGTGATCTGTGCATATTTGCAGCGCATTTCTGTTTTTGTTTGTTTGTTTTGTACTTGCCGCGCATTTCTTTGTTTGTGTTGTGAGGATTTGCAGAGTTTCTGTATTTGCAGTGCGTTTCTGTATTTGGTTGGTTGTGTTGTGAGAATTTGCAGCGCGCGTTATCAAATTGATGAAAATGTTTTCTTAATTTGCAGGTGTTTTTTCTATTTGCATGTGTTTTTTTTTTCATTTGCAGTGCGTTGAGCTCTCTCAGCCACCGTACAAAGGTGTTTGACTTTGTCTTTTGAGACAATGAACTACACATCACATAAAGCATTGTGAGGGTGGTGTTGGCTGATTGCCCATGTTAGGCGTGAGTGACTCATATATATGTGGGTAATTTTGTTGCTTCCGAGAAGTGTCGGTAGTCACACAGAGCAATAAATCAGAAGACATCGGATTGCTTTGCTTTGAGTATGTGTGTTGACTATTCCTTTTACCTTGAGCGCACACTGCACCATCATTTTCTAGCTTTTTTAGTCCCATCATTTTCTTGTGAACTTAATAAGGTTTCGATGTTTTGTCAGACCATACCTATTTTCATTAGACTGATCTTGTCAGATTGTTTAGGTTATGCAGAGTACAATAATATTATATTAATCATGGTCTGCCATACTGCCTGTTTATCAGTTTGAATTTTATTTATTTTTTCAAAATCCTCCTATATGTGTCCATGCTGGCCAAAGTTACGAAGAGCCTTTTGATAAACCTTGTTTAACAAATCAATGAATTTGATGGCAGGTGTCAGGACTCAGGATTGATCTCTCCTTTGTTCTAGCCTTTGTTTTTGTTTTCATTCTTTGTACATGGTTCATTATCTCTCAGCTGTTTCTACTCTACTGTTCTTGATTCCTCCACTTTATATTCTATTCCTTCTGCTCTGTTTCTTTGCCAGTGTGTTTTTATACAATCACACAAACCTTTCTGTTTTGTCTAGTTCTTTAATCTTGTCTAGTTAACCAGTCTTTATGTCAGTCTAGTTAGGGCAATAACCATGTTTTGAACATTTAGTGGAATTCTTAAAATGTATTTTATTTATCAAAATATAGGCCTATTAGAACTTATGCATCAGAGAAACAAGCGTACAGCCATCTTTAGAATCTGGCTATGCACTTCTGTTTTGTGGTAGCTCTAGCACTGTTGAAGAGTAATTATCTGGTGAAGTGGATTTACTTTTTGAAGAGTTAACGAAAGTTATCATGAGCATTGTAATGTTCGAAACAAATGTCATAACAAATGTTATTAGACCGAGAAGATTTTAAAACAAGCGTTTCATTCATAAATTCACACGACCTTACCTTTACAATGTGGAAATACAAACGGAATACAGAAGACAACGAGCGCACTGCTGAAAATGGACAGAGCTACATAAGGTCTATTAAGAAATATAACAGTGAAGGAAAGTTTAGGTCTAATAGTAGTTGGCAAGTAATCATTTTGAACTATTTGCAAATAAAATAAAATAAAAACCATGCACACATTCACACTTTTTTTGTATGCCCAAAACAACAAACAAAGCGTTTCATGAATTGTATTAGTGATCATTAAGAAAATACATCTTTTGTATTTATTCAGAGGGGGTGTAGGCTACTCATTTATTCTGTGCACTGTAACTTGAGGACACCACTCTCACACGTCCTTTCCCACTAGCAACATCTGTGGCTGATGTGTGTTAGGGAAGTAGGAAGAATTAGTCATATTTGACCTTTTTCGGCAGCAAAAGCACAATAGCAAAAGGCCAAAGATCCCCCTGGCATGAACTGAATATTGTATCTGCTCTAAAGTTCTTAATGAATTCCTTCCACATCAATCAAAACATAGAAATACCAAGCAGCGCAAAATATTCTTTTGAAATTCTTTGTTGCCCTACAACATAAATCAATGTGCAAAGACTGAGATCATATTATTTTCAGTGTTTTTCATTTTGCAGACAATATGTGCAACTATAAGATTTCTCTCTATCATGCCACTGAAGGAAGAAAGAAAAAAAGGTTTAGCATATTAGTTAACGAGTTATTTATTTTGATACATTTCTGAAATGGATGAAGTATTGTCAGATCTGATTTGACCAACAATATACCCTGATACCAGAAACCAGAATATTATGTATTGACATTTTACGTTTTTATCCATACAGGCTACTTATGGAACTAATGGAATGACATAATCTGAACACAGATCATTTATGTTTGCTTTGATATCTGATATTGCTGACTATAAAAACAGCAATTCATGCATAAGATCCTGTGACTGTTTTTCAGCCACAGATATTACAAACATGAACTTGTCAAGAAACATTCAAACAAAGTGCTGCGGCTGCACAATTATGTGATTCGTGTGAGTGAAAACTATTGTATTATCACAGTGTAATGCTATTCATTCAGTTTCATGGTATAGTGTTCACTCATCAGTGTTGCTCATTCAGACACACCCAGTAATGCACTCTTATATTACCTTGTCTACAGTATGCCATTACAATTTATTGTCTTTTTAATTGTTGAAATATCATAGGTATCAACACTATAGGTATAATTTGTCACTAACTAGACACATGTCAAAGTAATCAGTGAGTTGTTAGTCTTGAGGTAGAATTTAAATACTTAGATTTTAGTTGAATGGCGGATGTTGAAATTGCTGACATTTTAAATTCTGAGTTGGTAAATTAAAGGTCATTCTGTCGCTATACACAATGAACACAATGAACAGAAAATTACAGCACATTTGTCCTGGTGATCTTTTTTGCAGCTTGGAAAGTATAAAATACCTCGACAAACAAGATCTTACGACCAAAACAGAGACCTTCTGTCACAAAGCATTCATACTTCTTTTGTTGTTCTCTGAAATGCTGAAGAAAGCTCATGTGTATCAAACCTAGGAATGCAGGGTTGTCCAATCCTTTTCCTGGAGGCCAAGGAGTTTCGCTTCAATCTGACCAAACACACTTGCCTAGAAGTTTCCAGTAATCCCAAAGACTTTGCTTAGATGGTTCAGTGTTTTTTATTAGGGTTGGAGCTAAACACTTAAGGACAATGGTCCTTCGAGAGCAGGTTTGGACATCCCATGCATTCAGGCCCGGATTAAGAACACATAGGGCCCTGGGGCTATAGCAAACCCAAGGGGCCCCCCTTCATAGTAGCCTTGGTACCACAACATTTTCTACCACAGGATTTTTTTTTTTTTTATCAAATCTCCAACACACAGAGATACACTGAGTATGCACAGTAAATATTCCAGGCTACAACACATTAAAAGAATAAATACATTAACACTAGATATATGAAGTCAAAGCAAACATGTTTCCAGAAGCAGCAACAACTTTTGAGCATATACAGCTCCCTTAAGGAGTTTACTTTAAATAGTTTTATTATTAGAAGGTCTTCTGGCCCTAGAAGAGGAGAATCATCAGGGCTGGACTGGTGCTAAAATTCAGCCCAACTGGCCCACACAGTCCCCCATAAATTTTAATGAAAAGCTGAATCCAGAGATAACTGTATTAATAGTATACCTTTTTTTAAATGACTTATTGCCTTTATTCTTTATTTTATTTAATATGCTATATACGTAGTCTATACTAATTTTTGTGACATTAATAATAAAATATCATTAATGCCATATTTCTACAGTGTCATTAACTGCATGTTAAATAGGTGTGGTTTTGTGGATTAAACTGCTTATTTACAGTTTTGTACAGTTGACCTCGACACTTTTTGTTTACGTGGTCTGTGCTATTCAATCTGGTTTCCGCTAGCTTCACCACAGAGACTTTACTCTTCACATATAAGTGTCCTGTGTCGAATTCAAATGGGCAAGCGCTGCTTATTATCACTTCAAACGAGCGGCGAAAGTGTCGAGCTGCAGTTGTTGTCAGCGCTGTGTGGGCTCGAGACACCGGTCCGGTGGGGTCAGGCTGTTCTCTTG
>NW_015538109.1:37578-53592 GCF_001515605.1 Sinocyclocheilus anshuiensis
TTGGTGCCACAACGTTTTTTTACAACAGGAATAATTCTTTTTTTTTTTTTTTTTTTATCAAATCTCCAACACACAGAGATACACTGAGTATGCACAGTAAATATTCCAGGCTACAACACATTAAAAGAATAAATACATTAACACTAGATATATGAAGTCAAAGCAAACATGTTTCCAGAAGCAGCAACAACTTTTGAGCATATACAGCTCCCTTAAGGAGTTTACTTTAAATAGTTTTATTATTAGAAGGTCTTCTGGCCCTAGAAGAGGAGAATCATCAGGGCTGGACTGGTGCTAAAATTCAGCCCAACTGGCCCACACAGTCCCCCATAAATTTTATTCTGTGGTTAGGGCAATTGGAATAAATTATTTATTCATAAATAACGGACAAAACCAAATGATATTTTTGAATACTTAAAATGCATTTAACAATATTAATATTCCATTAAATTGCAAGTTCTTAATTAATTAATTCATATTTTTCTGCAATTAAAGTTTATTAGAACTATCAAATTCTCCTTTGTAGTTGCCCTAATGAAAAGCTTATTCTTGAATCCAGAGATAACTGTATTAATAGTATACCTTTTTTTAAATGACTTATTGCCTTTATTTTATCCCATATTTAATATGCTATATACGTAGTCTATACTAATTTTTGTGACATTAATAATAAAATATCATTAATGCCATATTTCTACAGTGTCATTAACTGCATGTTAAATAGGTGTGGTTTTGTGGATTAAACTGCTTATTTACAGTTTTGTACAGTTGACCTCGACACTTTTTGTTTACGTGGTCTGTGCTATTCAATCTGGTTTCCGCTAGCTTCACCACAGAGACTTTACTCTTCACATATAAGTGTCCTGTGTCGAATTCAAATGGGCAAGCGCTGCTTATTATCACTTCAAACGAGCGGCGAAAGTGTCGAGCTACAGTCGTTGTCATCAGGGGCGTCATGCACTCATTCTTTTTGAGTGTGGGGGTGGGGGGGTGTCGTCATGTGACAAACATCAGCCACAATAGCACTTGTGTTTTATTTTTATTTTTTATTCGAAACATTCCCAAACGCATTAACCATACCATGAAATATCTCGATTCTCACCTTTATAGATTATGTTAGCTGATCTCTAGTGGGCGATGGTCAAATAATGTAGTCTATTAACTATACATAAAAGCCTGTCTGTTTACTTAATTAACAGATATGGGTGTCATGCCATAACATATTTTTAATACTACTGAATTTATATTCAATGTGAATTTAACATTGAAAGTTAATGTGAATAAAAACATTGTAAGTTAGGCTACTAATCATAAAACTTTCATTGTACAGAAAGAGAGCAAAGAACATTTACATGATCAAAGAACATTTTCACTGACAGTCTAGAGTTCAAGCACTCTCAGAAACTCCCATTAAAATCACTGAAGCTGTTTACTCTGTGAAATGAATATCTTACTAACAGATTCATACACACATCTGCAGTTTGTTGTTTCTAATGAGAGAATTAGCCAGATAGAGGTAGGCCAATTCAGTCAGAGAGCGAGTGAAGAAAACACCTGCATTTTAACGATGACTCATCTGAACACCTCTGATTGGTCATTGCATTCTTAAGTTCAACAGCATTGTGTGTGATTGGTTATAATGCGCAGTGCTTTAAAAACGCGTCTGTGACTCTGGCTCAGCTTCAGCCAGCGAACGCAGATTTGAATTTAGCAGCTGATGATATGATGCGCTGAACGATTTAATCATGCTGGGGTGATTGTATCAAATATTAAAAATATTATTCGGCTATTTTTTGTCTTTTGGAAGCTGCATTCAAAATCCACTTGGCTCAAAAATGTGAGGGGGCATGTGCCGAGGTGATTAAAAGATACCCGCAACTCTAGTGTAAAGGAAAGACAGTACCGACGCTCCCTATACGCAGAATAGCCTACCCAGTTTGCGTAGGGCACCAACTCCCAGGGGGCACCATCCCAGTTGCTCAAAAAAAAAAACTTTCGTTCTATATTAATATTAACATATACATATACATAAATAAAAAATCTAAACATTAACATATATATCATTATATAATATATAAAATATATAATTATAAAAAATGCATTTTATGATGAACGCAGTAGGCAGTATAAGCACATATGACGCGCCATTCCCGCATGTGCGCCCGCGCCTGCTCTCGCTCTCACCTCATGTTTGCGGCTGAATACAAATGATTATCATAATTAATGGACAACTAGGCTATATCAGGGAAAAGACATCAGCGCAGTCCGGCTCAGAGAAAAGAAAAAGAAAAAAGCCCGAGCATCACTTTCAGGTAGTCGGCGCCACGGGGGGGGCCTGAGGGGGCCCGGCCCGGCCACTTCGGTCACTGTGCCCCCTCACCTCTGGCGCCGTCTCCGTAGTGGACGCCCTGATTTTAGTCGGTGAGGCAAGGTACTGCCCTGGGAAGGTCTCCCAGGCTGTTAAATACACAGATTAAAAGCGAAATGTTTTCATTTCGGTTCGTTCTTAGCAAAAAAAAATAATAATTTTTCGTTCAGGTTATGCAGCATCTGACTTAATATTCTAGTTTCCATGACTTAAAATGTATTATATGAAAAATACGCGGCAATATGGTATAAGGTTTAAATAGCCTATGGTTTCATTGAATAACACTGTTAAAATACATAATGTAATATAAAATAAACAATTTGCATTATTACAAATGCCTGCAAAGGGCACCAAAGGCCTGATAATTGCTGTTGTTACACTTACAGGATGATCAAATCCTTGTTTAATATTGACCAAACATTTCATTCAAATATCCACTTAATTTTTTATTTTTGGCCACCTTTTTGCGATAGAAATGCTGCAGTCTCTTTAAATTCTTCAACAAAAACATGTGGACATCACAACCCTTACCAAAATTAACCATGGTTTTATCGTAGTAAAACTGCTTCATTTTATTTTGTGTGATTTCTGAATGCTTGAGACCATAACATCAATCAGACAACTGTATTAATAAAATCATAGCCATAGGTAACTGTATAGAGCTACAATTGTAATTTATAAATAATACAATTGAATTACAATTTATTTATTTACTTTTATATTTGATTAAAGTTCTATTTTGACTCCTTATATTAGGTGTTTTTTTTTGTTTGTTTGTTTTTTGAGGGAGGGGGCACACCAATAATATTCTGCTTAGGGCACCCATTTGGCCAGCAGCGGCCCTGAGTAAAGACATTTTTAGCGCTCATATGTTTTGGACTGAAAAAGCGCAGACACTAAGGATGAATCTTTTTTTGTGCGCCTGTGTCGCGAGCTAATGTAGGCTACATGTATTCTTTGGCTTTAATAACAGCGCGTAATATGTGGGGGTGTGGTGAAAGACAGCGTTGCGCCAGGAGTCAGGGATTGCTTTGCTTTCACTCGCTCAACCAGGGAGTCGAAGCAGAAACATTATCATTTGCCTTCCCCTCTTTAAGATGACAAGAAGTGCAACTTTTCTTGGTAAGTTCATTGATTACTACTAATTTGTCTGTGTACCAGCTTTCCATCTGCAGTTCTGGTTTAAAATGGTTTGACCAGCGAATTTAGGTCGTCGACTGATATTGAAATGAATCTACGGTGTATGTCTACAAATAGTTATTGTGATATGAACGTACAGTCAAACTGTGAGATAGGCTACAAAGTCACATTTACAATAAATAAAGTGACAGTATCTTTATTACTATTTTTACTCCGAGGTGGAAACAGTCCACTTGTTTAATAAATTGGCCACCCAGCATTAACTGTTGATCACCCAACATGTCACGATAAAATTTCACTTTTTACAGAAAGTTGCGTTTTGTATTCAATATATTTTATTTGATCTTAAGCTATCTTTACCGTGCGTCGAATTGTCTATTTGGGAATTCCCCTCCAGAAGCGACCTAACGTTAGCCCTTCAGATAAGCACACGAATGGTGAAATATCAGCATTGTAGCTTTGCAGACACTTATTAGAAGACTAACAAATTTAAGGGATTACATTTTGATTTGATTACGCTAAAGAGACCCCCCTCCCCTATAATTAGTTTTTTTTTAGGGTTAGGGTTAGGTTGATTTAATGGTAGATTAAATCACATGCACATAATGCTTTGTGGAAATCAAACAACTCATTAGATTGTGATTTGTGGGCAAAGATTACTTGGTCACTTTCTGCGGATTAAAAAAAACCCGAAAAACAACAACCTATTTATTTCTTTTATTTATTTTTGTGATTTGCTGCAATAGTAGTTTGTGAGGTGTTGGCGTTAATGTGATTTTGAGATTTAGGAAATTGTAGCACTATTAGTATACTGTTTTGGGAAATATATTTTTTGTGTGTCATAGGCATATTTTAATTAACTGCTTAAAAACAAATGTCAGAGAAAGGGATAGGAGGTTCCTTCTCATTTAGGGTGGCTGACAATAAATTTTACCATCATCAGAAAGTGAATATATTATGTAGTGGAAGATGTACCCCAAACTTTAATTTTCCTCTTGACAATAGGAGCCATTAATCTCAACACATTTATTGAAAGGTCACACTTTTTTTAGTCTGATCTGTCAAATACAAAAGTTTGAAAGACTTTGTACTACATAAAAAAAAGTAAGCAGTGGTATACAAAACCAACTGTTTCCACTTTTAAATTAGGAACCGAAGCAAAGCTGTTGCTATATTTCAGAACAAGTCCTACATGGATCCTGTGTTTCCATAAAAAGGAAAAACAGTTCCTTATCTCTGCTTCTGGAAGTGGTTTTTGTGAATCAGAAAGTGTTATGTTGTCATTCAGAAAAACTGTGTCAGAGAGTGGTGAGTTCTTTGTTGTTTAAAAATGTTCCTTTTGTGTTGCATAATGTTTGAAGTATTGGGAAAAAAACACAAGGTAATGTTTCCTTTCACTCTCTAAAATGGCTGTGAAAGTCCTTAAATGGACATCCTTTCCCCTGTGTTGCATCAGACCAGGGTAAGGTGGTTCAGCTTTGTTTTGCAGTCACGAGTTCTTGAGTGGGTGTAGGTTTAATGGGTGGAAGAGGGCATTTGTTTATTTGCTTCAGACAATGAAAGAGACCAGATAAAGGTGTGCCGTATGGGGAAAGTTATCAGAAAAGCATATCATCTCCTCACACTTGATCTGAGACATCTTCTTCTAAAACTAAACTTTAGAAGAGGTGTGTCCTGTCTAAATGCCTGGTTAAATCAACATGAAAAGGCAAATGGTTTTCCAGTAGCCAGTTTAGATGTTAGAGTTTTTTTCTTGATATTTGCTTTTCTAAATGACTATAGTGTCATTTTGGAGTATTCATGTAAAACAGTATTGTTTCTCATGACTAATTTCTGTGTAAATATGTTCATATACCGCCTTTGAGGGTTAAATATAATATAACCGCATTTGATGTGTCAGATTACGGTTGTACACAATTTATGTTATTTTACACAGTCCTAGTTATATATATATGACATTATAATAATTAACTTAATAACTGTAAAAGGTAATACAAGCAGTGCTACACATAAAGTAACAGAACTCAATATTGTTGTTATGATTATATGCTATTATGTGGTTAGTTTCTTCCTTTCAAATCCTCAGGAAATCGTTTGAAGATATTGTGTCAGCATACAAATTTTTTTTTCTTCAGTCGAATTATCTCTTTTTATATCTACTTAATGAATAATAATGTCCCTGTGGATTATGTGGTCTGCAGTCTGGGCTCATGTATGTAAACACTACTTTACTACTGTATATGTACATAACAGTTTCTCATCTGAATTTAACCCTTATTAACTGCAGTTTTTCCTAACCATTTTATCTATACCTCATTGGCACAATCAGGAGGAAACAGAAATGTGTATTTGTTAATTAATTAATTTTTAATGTTTATTATTAATATATAACAGAATATATATGAGAAAAATCTGTTAAAATATAGTTTTGAAATTATTGACTTAAAATATAACAATTCTATTTTTATTTGTAATTATTTTTGTATTTAAGTACAAGTAAAATGATCCCCAGTGGTAGATTACAAAAGGAAAAGGAAAACAAGTGTGCTTTGATTGGAAAATAAATATTAGTCACGGCTGGATATGTTTGTCCAAATGTTTCTTGATTTTGTATAGATGTTTAAATATGATTAGCAGTAAGCCGCTGTTGACAAAGCTTGTCAACTGTAGCTAAGTGTTGCTCTTCATGAAAGTGGTGTAAACACTTGGGCTGTAATTTAGCTCTTAGCGCTTGTCATCTGCTGATAATACACAATGTGTTTGTGTGCTTGTCTTGTACAGGTCAAAATTGAGAAATTGGTCTATTTAGACAAGGTTTCAAACTAAAATTTCAGAGAAAGTGTGTTAACAAAAAAGCTTTTGTTGTGAAAACTAAATTATTTGAATTAATATAATAATATTTTCCAGATAACGCATAATTAAGTATTAAATCTATTTCCTTTGGCTTTAATACAATGCAAGCATAAATGCTACTTTTTATTTATTTATTTATTTAAGTGAGTTTGGCTGCTCTTTTTTTTAAAGACTCAAAAGTGTAAAATGGATGTTGGTCTCAACTAGTATTCAATCAAAAAACACTGAAGGCATTTTCTCAGTTCAGTCATATTTTCTTCAGGCTTCTTAGCATTTTGCCTTAGCAGGGCAGCATAAGCTTCTCTATGTTTATTTTTGTAACTGTTTAAATTAACCTAGTATACTAATTTGTTTTGTCCATGTCTCTTTCAGCTGTGGCTGTGCTGTTATGCATCATACTGTCAGCAGAAGCATCTGATGTCCTGCGATGCACAGGGGAGAGACAACGCGATGGGCAGTTCTACTTCAACATGTCGCATGGCCTTCAAGAGGACGTCGATGACTGCGAGACCCAATGGGTCATCAATGTAAATATTTTACATATTAAGGAAATATACAGTGGCAAGAATAAGGTTTTGAAAACTTTGAAAATATCTGTATTTCTGTATTGATTACTCATAAAATGTGGTCTGGTCTTCATCTAAGACACAATTTAATACAAACACAAACAGCTGTATTTTTCAACATTTAATTGAAGACACTGAGTGATCATTTACAAGGCCAGCTGGAAAAAGTAAGTGTAAAAGTAATAAACCTCTGCTTCATGACTTCGTCACAAGATAACTGGAGAGCGATAAGGTGGTCATGTTGGAAGTGTGGGTTGCTTAGGTGCCCCAGCCTTTAAATAATAAAAGGTTCATAAACCTATTCTTGTCTGTGTAAATGTCTCTTTTTTTTTTTTTTTTTGCCAGTTACTAACTGATGAGTTGCTGAGGGTTTTTACTGATTTACTTGTTAGTACAGTCTATTAATACATAAATCCAGCGATTAGATCCCAAATTGTTTGTCTGACTGTAGGGTTGTTAGCCAAACCTAAATATGACATGGTGTTTTAAACAATACATTCTGCATAGCTTCAGTGAAAAAGTATCTTTATACATATGCTTATTCTTAAGTCTGCCATACCACTATCCTTTATTCCTTTTCTCTCCCTCTCCTGATCAGGGAAGCGTGGCAGGGATTTTTAATGCTGATGAAAATAAGTTCATACCCCCACTTGTAATGGCAACAGCAAACACTGCCCTCTTACAGACCTGCCCTGAAAAACTTGAATGCCTGCTCATCTGCCCCTCTGCCAGTGTAAGTGCAATACTGTTTGTGTTTTAGATTTTATGGCCATCAAATGAATTTAATAGCATAACCTAACTAACATTGCTTTGCGCCCGTATGCTTTCTGTATGGATTTTTATTTATTTTGCAGATCAACACAAGGGAGCAGTGCTCTTGTAAGTAATTGACTTACTACTATATAATACTTCAACACAATTTTAGCACATAGTAATATCGAGTAACTAAAAATAAAAGTCTAGAGATCTTTTATTGCCCTAGAATGTGCAATAAAGTGAAATAAAATTGTTTTGCAGGTGATATCACTTCTCCGACTACACTTCCTGAAGGTAAGGTCAACTGCTTATGCTGTAGCACTAAATTGTTTTAAACTATTAACATGAAAGTACTCAAATAAAGTGATGCCACTGTACACTCACACATTTTCTGTTAGCAAAAATAGGCTTTTTTTTAGGCCAGCAAGCTAGTATCCTGTTTCAGACACCAGAATGCTATGAAACGAATGCACATGCTTGGTTTCATTTTTTTCAAGTTCTTTAATGACACAAGTGAACATAAGAGAGATTTGTCGCTCCATCAAAAAGTCCATTCACTCAAAACTGTGGCTCTTAAAAAACTTAAGAAAGAGATCAAAAAATAAATCCATTTGAATTCTGAAAAGACTCGATCGCTTTATATGATGAACAGATTTAATTTAGTCTATTATTCACATAAACATTGATCAGCAAACTGTGTTTACAGCATTAAATTTTGTTCACGGAAGCTTAAGCATGCTTGCTTGATGTGCAAAAAACAATGAGGTTAATTCTCGCGTGTTACACCAGCAAAATTTCAGCTTCCACAAGAACCTAGGGGTTTATCTTCATGCATCAAGCAAGTATGGCTGAGCTTTATGTTCGCTGATCAATGTTTATATGAGAATAAAAACATAAATTAAACCTGTTCACCATATAAAGCAATCATATCTCTTCAGAAGACTTGGATTAGAATGGATATGTGTTACGATCTTTTTGAAGTGTCTGAATTTTGGGTGAATAGACTTTTAAATGAGGGACAGAAATCAGATTTGATTTAAAATAATTTGTGTTCCGAAGATAAATGAAATTCTTATGGTTTTGAAATGACATGAGGGTGAGTAAATGAGAGAATTTTCATTTTGAGGTGAACGTTGTCACACCTGCTTGCTGGCTGATACAGAATGATCACACTTGAAGATCAGTTAAGTAGTATTTAATGGAAAACAAACAAATAGTGATAATCCAAACAAAGATAACATCCAGTGGCCTGTAGCACGAAGCCGCTTTCCGTTTTTATTAGGGATGCACCGATACCGATACTGGTATTGGTATCGGGCCCGATACTGAGCTCCTGTACTCGTACTCGTACTCGTACTCATACTCGTTAAAATGCCCCAATACCAAACGCCGATACCACACAGCATGTGATAAGTGCCATATTTATACAAAGAAACACCGACAACAGACAGCAGAATGGAGTTATTAGAGATTAAAGATGTCTACGAAGTATATGTATGTAATGAATATAAAACATTCAGTATTAAGGCCTGTAGCTGGTAAGCAAAGCACGCTGAGTGGATTGAGCGCGTGGCGGTGCAGGTGCGCGAGCTTGTCGAGTGAATATCCCTTTCTCACAGACATCACTGGAAAGTTTGTAGTTCGGTCGGATATGTCAATAATGGGCATAATTAAGTGTGAAAATAACAGAAGGATATACAGTCAAACCAAAAATTATTCAGAGACCAGGTATAATTTTTTATATTTTTTTACTAGTGGGTGTAGGACACTATAGTTCAATTGTGTAAAGTGAGGATAGCAAAATAAACTAAAATGTGATATATTATACCCAAAAATTCTTCATACAGTGGACTACCAGTAACATTGATACAAATTTGGGACCAAAAATTATTCAGACCGAGTCTGGGAAAAAAAAGTTCAGGTTTGCATGATTCTGGATGACAGCATGCCCAGGAGATTACAGGCTGTCATTGAGGCTAAGGGTTGCCCGACAGAGTATTCATAGTCGTGTAAATAATACTGTCATACTAACAGTTGTCTGAATTATTTTTGGTTGATTGTAATCTATTACATACCTTTCTATCAAAATTATCTAACATTATCAAGATGAATTTGTTCTGACACAGTTTAACTCTGAGTTCTTGTCATATTTTATTATCATTTTCTAAACTATAATGAATAAACTGTGATAATGTGAGAAATGTTGAAGGTGTCTGAATAAATTTTGGTTTGACTGTATCTATTTGATAAATGAAGCTAACAAGATAATATTGGTTTCTGTACCCAATATTTCAAAAAATGTACAAATGCAATAAAAATATCGGTATCGGTACTCGGTACTCGGTATCGGCAAGTACCAAAAATAAAACTATCGGTATCGGGCGAGTACTGGAAAAAGTGGTATCGGTGCATCCCTAGTTTTTTCCCAGGTAAGTTTGTGTTTAGTTTGAGTAAACTCTTGAGTTCTCGGGCTCAAGAAGGTGGGTTGGTTTTGAACGGGTTTCGTCACCATGGTAACTTGCGCTACACAGCTACCCTGCTCCCCGAGCAGGTTTTATTCTGGGGTAGAGATCGCAAACCCAAACTGGACCAATCAGCTGTGAGAAAAGTTACATATATCTGACGCAATAAAGCCACCTCTCCATCTCTCGCTTCAAATTAAAGCAGTTTATAGTCAAATAATTTTAGAGACAAAATTGCCAGACTTTTGCGGCTACGTATTTATTATATTTATATTATATCAATTATAATTGTTTATAACTCATATAATATGTTCATATAATTATTATATAAAGTGACAATTTTAAGCTTTGCATTTCAATTAATTTAAATATATATACATATAGATAAGCTTTAACATATCCAACTTTTAAAATGACTAAATTTATGTTTTCCTTTTGAGCCCTGTGTGAAACTATATAAATAATTAAATCCAGTTGATTCATTTGCATAGTCATATATTTTCTTTCTGTTGCCTTCTCAAACTTTTGCTGCAGCAGCAGTTTATTCCTGCCTTGTAAATGCATTTAAATTCATTCAAATTTTAATTACGACTTCTCTTAAAAAAAAAAGTGAATTGCACCAACTCTCGCGAGAAGTGAATCAAACTGATGCTTTGCTGACACTCTCCACATGTTCCGTGTGATTGGCTGTTTGCTGCAAGTGTCACACTTTCAGGTGCACGCACTCCGGAGTTAATCACAAACTCTGAGTTGACTGAGAACATTTATATCAAGTTTTGTGAGCCCGCTGATCCTGAGCTAAACCAGGTTGGATTTGTTTGGTTTTGTCAACTCTAAACTTACTCCAAAACTCTGATGTTCATCTCGCTTCGTGCTACAGGCCACAGGTAGCAACATTAACACAAGACCCAGAACAGAACAAAACACAGGGCTTAAATACGCAGAGCCAACAAAGGATATAATGGTTTAATTAACAAGACACAGGTGAATGGGGTCAATCAATCAAATAAATTGGGAAAAGTAGGTCAACAGGCAAAGAGCAACCGAACACAATGAAAACTAGGACAAAACAGAACGTAACACTGACAAACGTACTTTTTAAAAGTGTAGACAGACTGTCATGATTATGTAGCGTACAGTGATTCATAGTGGACAGTCACTTCTGAACACTTTTGACATATACTCTTTTCTGTGGTAAGAGCTTGTGTGTAGTGTAGTTGTTTACCATGAATTCACCTCTAATTTCACTTTTAGTTTATACAGAAGCGTATATCATTACTTAATTAGATATGTTACATTAAATATATATATCTCAAATTTTCTATATGGAAAATGAATACGTTTTGCTTCTGGATCATGGCTGCTATACTACAGGTTCTCTACAGGGTTTTCAGTGGTTATTTTATTACATGCAAAGTAAATAATGAATAGCTTTTTTTTAATCCAAATAAGTCAGTAGGATTTAATGTTGTTTGAACCCTGATGTTTTTCAGAATATCTTCTATGTTCCACTGAAGAAAGTCATACAGGTTTGGAATGACGAGTATTTGTCTTGTTAAATGATGCAATTTATCTCAAAGTGCTTTTATTTTCTCACACTTCTGTTGTGTTTTTATGTTTGTTTGTTTGTTTTTTCCAGTTGGTTTTCCTGGCCGGATCCATGGTGCTGGGATTGGAGTGAGTGCATCTGTGATTCTGTTGGTCTGTGTTACCATTGTGCTTTACAAGAAAAAAAAAGGTGAGGTCCTCTAAAAATGTGAAGGTTTAGTCATATACACTGTTTTTATGAAGTACTGGCATGAACAAGCTAAACACATGGCTCTGTATGATATTTGTTTTTTAATATTTCTACAACCATGGATGATTGTGTGCTTATTGGTCAGGATATGCTCCAGGTCGTGCTGAAGAGACTGTTTGATCCTGGTATGTATCATTGGTATTTTGTAAAATACTGCTGTTATGATGTGTAATAGTTCAAATCATTATCTTTAGTCTTATCTTTTGAAACATACTACACTTATTAGGCAGTCAATTATAGTACAGACAGCGGTGACCACAGCTAAACGGCTTTCCCTTTCCTTTTTATTTTACCACAGGAGATGCATCATTCCACCTGGGCATTTCATCTTCAGTAATTTATTAGGAACTGTACTCTTTATCTTTTATATTGGAAGGCCATAACCATGTCTTGAACATTAAAGGGGGGGCAAACTAATTTTTAGTTTTTAAGAAATTTAATAATTAAAGGGATTTAAGGGAATAAATGTGCATCTACATAAGCGTGTACATAAATCACAGAAATTATTGCCTATATATTTTCAATTCTGAACAGTGAATTTTGGCCATTTCTGAAGAGGGACTTGTCCCCTCAATGTCTATGGTGGTTACGGGCCTGTTTTATAGCATTAGCTCTATTATTCTGCTTTTATTGACTACATTTAGCATCTCATGGCTTTATAGCTTGTAGGATTTTGTTTGTTTGTTTGTTTGTTTCTTTCAATTATGACTCTATGAACTATGACTCTAACCTAAATGAAGCTACATGATGAAATAATGATATTAGTTATTATATCATAGAATTATATATTTAATACAAAATATTTTTATAATTACTACATGTCATATGATTAGCACAAATGAAAACAAAGTATTGAAAACACTTAAAATTATATTGAAAATATTTTATCATAAAAATACATTTTGTGTTTGTTATGCAAATGGACACATACAGTATGTTTAACTCTATACATGTATATGAATTATACACTGAATTATATTGTAATTTAGTATATTTAACATATATATATATATATATTGTATAACTTAATACATTTAACTGTATTATTTGTATTATTAATACATCTATCACTGGTTTAGTCAGTCTGTGGGGAAAGAACTTGGTGGATTGCATGGCACTATGGTGAGCATAAAATGTGTGCGAGCATAAGTAACTGTATGACCAGGGCAAGTATTTGTTTAAATTGCTGCTGTGGAAGCAAAATGAAATGAAATGCTATGCCAGTGAGTTCACAAATCTAATACATTACCTGTCATATCTAATACATATTACCTGTACCTTTGTGGGAAAGGATACTGGCACTGCTAGATTTGTTCAGATTTGTATCAAATGTCTGTTTAAAGCATTATATATGTCATAAATGATGTTTAGTAATCAGGGCCATCCTTAGGGGGGTGCAACTGGTGCGAACATGATCGCGAACAGACCGAGGGGGGCCCTGCTCCCTACCTCACACCGGGCCCCGCGTCAGCTAAGGACGGCCCTGTTAGGAATATTTGCTTAGCTATTGTATTGCACAGCTTCACTCTACTCTTTGTAATGACTTCTTCCTTTTAAGCACTTAAACCCTTTCTGTCTAGGTGCAAAAATGTTTTGTTTCTGTTAATAAAATTATATCAGAACATTTGAGTGTGTACCTGATTTATTTTTCTACACCTCAGACAAGTTTAGAAAGTCAGCAGCTGAGATGACGAGAGTAAATGTATTGTTTATTAGTTACTTCATGATACCTAACACATTAACTAATGTTAATAAATTAAGCAGGGTGGTGTATTCAGCACACCCACAGACAATTCATGGCCTGATGTATACTGTACATTTAAATGACCAGAACTGGCTAAAACCACCAGTTCCTGTTTCATTGGCTAGTTGTTTCAAAACCTTTAGGAATCTGCACAGATGTTTTTGCTGGAAAACTTGATCAGACGATCAGAATTCCAGGAAACAGTTCTGTTTACATCATGGTTTACATATTACCAGCAGCAAGAAAAGATCAACATATTGTAAGTTTATTTTGTTGATTGCAATTTTAGTGACGGTACTATTCCCGTGACCCCACATACATGCTTATATCATTTATACAAGGAATATCACAGGCCTTAAGTACTGAAAAAGATATTCTCTTCAAACACGTCATATTTTGTCACAACAGTAATTGACAAACATTAGCCTACTACACAGTAGTTGAGTGCTTGGAATTGTCCCATGCACATGAGGTTTCAGCCCATCTCAGAGGTTACAACTGCTACCATATTAACATAAGAATTAAACACTGTCCAACTACTGGTGCAGCCAATCGTGCCAGAAAGATCACCTCACATATCACCAGCAGGAAATGATGCAGAATTGAGTGAACTGTAATGACCCTGTCATTCAGCATTGACTTCAGCCACTCATTTGCCAGAGAAATAATCACACCACATTTTTTCTCTTCATACTACAATTTGTCAGTGGAAACCTGCTCAACTTTGTGTTTGTGGGTGTTGTGGTATTCATTCTTTCTACCCAGAGCCCTTAGTGCATCATTTTCTAAGTTATGTTATGAAACAAAATCTCTCTGCAGTGTTAAACTAATGACAGTTGTAAGATTTTGTAGTTCAGTTTAACATTACATTTTTTATGATATTCAAAATCAGTCAGAAATGCTGATTAGAACTTGAGAACATTATGTACAACAATGTAAATTAACACACTCACTTTACCCTTCCTCTCTGTTCAGGGAGAATATGCGCTATTTATAAAAAAAGATGGTTCTTTAAAGGTTCTTTACATGCAGTAATGTTATTATTTAGAACCATAGCATTCTGAAGAACCCTTTTATGCTGATATGGTTCTTTGTTCCCGCCCTTTTGTCTTCAAATCTGTAACTGTCAAAGCACCTCATTACTGATTTTCTGGAGTTCAGTGATCCAACTACACAGACTGTCAACACACTCTCAACGGGTAAATGATTTCATTCTTTAATTTAAATACAAATTTAACTTTAAAATTGTAACTGATTTCCAAACAAACATGTTCTTATCTCTTTTTTAGTTTTTGTTCACATACAAGTGTGTGCAGCTCTGCTAAGCTGTGGAAACTTCTCTCCTCCACAAAGTAAGCAAAAGAGACTCCCAAGAGAAAATGAATTTATAACTAATTTTGTTCGATTTTTTTTATTATTACTTGGGTTTATGTATAAGCATACCCAGTAACAAAAAATATTAAAACTATCCCATGACTTTATATCATTTTTTTCTTTTAAGATTGCGAAGGGCTCACATACTGTCCATGTTTGCTTTTGGCCTTCATAAACGTAATTGTTTTCACACAAACACATGGACACACTGTAAATTTAAACTCAACTGTGTATTTCAGATGTCTCACATCCTACAACCTCATCATCTGCAGAGAGAAACTGCCACTCAATCACACCAAAATACACATAATGATTAACTTAAAGGCATCATAGAGGATTGTGAAGATATTTCACTGGAGCTTGGTCTTCATTTCACTATTTTATGTTCTATTTTGTTTTACTTCTTTAAGCATTTATTTATGTTCAATTTCCATTGTCATTCATGAATGTATTCTGCTAATAACTGTTGTTAGATCACTGTAATTTTTGCTACAATTTCACGTCATTAAAAAAATAAAAGTACCTAATTGACAGTTTGTTGTTGTTGATGATGATGATGATGTTGTTGTTGTTGATTTTATGTAAAACCCTAATAGACACTTCAAGATATTATAAGATCAGGCCGATAGAGGGGTAAAAAACAATATTAATAAATAATATATACAAATAATACTAATAATTATGATATTAAAGGGGTCATCGGATGCTCATTTTGCACAAGTTGATATGATTCTTTAGGGTCTTAATTAAAAGTCTATAACATACTTTGGTTAAAAATTCTCAATGTTAGTGTAAAAAACACTTTTTTAAACTGTCAAAATCAGCTCTGTTTTTATCAAGCCATTATAGTCCATGTTGTTTTAAATGTTAATGAGCTCTGCTGGCCCCGCCCCTCTCTTCCGAGCTGCTCTCAGAGAGACTGTTTACTTTAGCCGCATTCATCGTGAAACTTG
>NW_015538109.1:62923-68388 GCF_001515605.1 Sinocyclocheilus anshuiensis
GCATTATTAGGAAAGGTGATTTGCAAAGATTCATAAAAAACCCTTATACTCACTTCTTCTGTAGATGAGGCTGGATCACGAATGATTCGAGCGAACATAGATGCATTTAGGCTGATCGGGAGTGGCGCATTCACTTCAAAGCGAAAGTAACGTTAATCCTCTGCGTCTTCAGCAGCTCAGATGTCGGGAGTAAATGACGATTGCTATATTCATTATTACATCCAACAATAAAGCACCTCAATCGCTTAATCGGAGACATCTTGTCTTCCCCTGCACCAGAGTCAACACAATGGCGGACTGATGACAGCTCACTCAGGGCGGGTCTAAGGTAAGACACCAGTCCAGTCTGTGCTGAAACACTACTGTCAATCAACTATCGTGGGAGGGGCCTGTACAGAACTACGTCATTCTGACAGGAATCTCAGAACAGCCTGGTTTGAGAAAGGGGATTTTAAAATAGGGATTTAAACAAAAACACTGGATGGATTTTTATAATTATAGGATGGATGTGTACACACACTTCCAACATACATTTATGTTCAAACAACTTGAAAAGTGAATTTTGCATCCGATGACCCCTTTAACATACTAATATTAATGAAAAACTATCATTAAAAAGGTTATTTATAACACCATTAAGGTCCTATACAGCATTTTCAAAGCATGGTTCTATATGGAACCCTATAAAAAAGGTTCTATTTAGCACTAAAAAGGGTTCTGCTATTGTTACAAGCCGAATAACCTTTTTCTGGTACTGTTTAGAACCATTTTTCTTAAGAGTGTAGTATAGATGGTAAACCTATACCATCTTTACAGAAGTGATAATGTCTCACCGCACATAACATTAATAAACTCTGCATATCATCTAGAAAAGCAAGAAAACACGTCAACATTGTAAGATGACTTGATGAACAAGGAAAATACTATTAAAAATCATGACTCTCTTTAGCAACCCATGCACTGTGAGAAAAAAAAAAATCCATAGAAAAAAGTATTTTCTGCCAAGACGTTATCTGTTTCCATTGTCTTGATTATACGACATGTTTTATCTTACAATTTACAATTTGTGAGGACTTCACAGCCAGTCGGCCATTATCTTAATGCCAGCAAGTATGTTACTCTAGTTTCGTCCAAGGATACAAATGTTACAAAACAAAGTGTTAGTCATACTGTGACATTCGGCTGGTAAAAAAATACTCCATATATGTTCACATGAGTACTTTCCACTTGCCAATACTAAATATAAAAGCTTAGAAATGAAAAACGTATAATGCATCTATTGCAAGTATGTCATATAATTTGAATTAATATAATAATGAAAAATACAGTCAATGATGAAACCCATTTGGATTTATTGATTTATTGCATTGATTTATATGCATATACATTACGCTCAATTTCTTTCTTGAAGCACCATAAGGCTTTTGACACCTTGCAAACACTAAAAGTGCAAACACTTTCTTACACTTAAGTGGCCTTTGAGGTCATCCTCTATCAACACATAATACACTAATGTTCGACAGGTCAAATGTTCAATAAAATGCACTTACCAAGCTGGTGTCCATTTTTAGGCAAGTACAGTCCACAAATTTTCTTCATCCAAACAGCATAGTAATCCACAGGTCAGAAAATATATATATAGAAGTTTTATTATTTTTTTGTGTGTGTGTGAGTACAGATTTGCAGTTCTGTGTTACACAACAGAGTTGCATAGCCTTACTGAGGTGAAGTCAGCTGCTGTCAGGGTTCAAAGTCCAACTCTCCAGTGAAAGTTGTTCCTGGAAATAAAACATCAATAAATATCATTAGCCTACGGTAAAGGAGAAGTGAATGTTTACAATGTTTTAATTCAACTATGAATATAGCCTAGCTAAAATCATAAAAATCTGTAGCAATTCACCATCCACACATGTATTTGTTTGTTCATTCAGAGATTTGGTTCATTCAGAATTGCTATAGCCTCATATTCACTGATAATAGTTTACTTTTTAACAACACACAACAAGTCATTTTCTCAATGCCAGTGAGTATGCTTTTCTGAGACTGACCTAATTTTGATCGTAGATGTTACAAAAAGGAAGTGTTAGTCATACATTTCACTGGGGAAAAAACACCCCTTATGTTCATGTGGGTTCTTTCTACTTGCAAATACTTAATATAAAAGCTTAGAAATAATGTATAACTCTTCTATAATAAATATGTCATATAATTTGAATGAATATAAATAATAAAGCCATTTGGATTACTTGATGCCGTGTTCAGTTGCAAGCATTATACACATTGTGCTTAATCTACATGACTAAATCTTTTTAAGAATACACTCACCTCTAACATGGCCCAAGTCAACCTCTACCTTTTGTGAGTGTCAGTGTTAATGAGTCACATGAAGCAAAATGAGTAACATTATGACCCAACACGTCTTTCCACAAAAGAGAGTTCACCCACCTACTTTTACATAATCGCCATAAACTCTGCAGCACTTTGTTTGTATATTTTGTTTGCATATAGTTTTATAATACATATGGCTATGATATCAAATTTAAATTATTCTTTATAAGAACTGGAGGCATATTTTGTAGCCCAGCATGCCACAACCTGACACCATCTGAATTGACATAGAATCTGTATAAACGCAGGCAGTCTTTGTTTTTTTTTCTTTTGTTTTGTTTTCTCAGTGCCGTAATTGCTTCACAGACCTTCACAACCCAACAATGAGAATAACTGTGACTCATTAAATGGATATTTAAGGTTTTAATAAGGTGTTCTTGTCTAAAGCAGCAATGCCATGTCTGGGCTCTATAGCCACTTCAGCTGCCCAAAGACTAACTAATCTGGCAGCAAGAAGCTTTCTGACTGACATGTAAAGTGACCAAGAATGGTTTGCTTTGTTCAACGTCATGTTTAGGGGTGGGTAAATGTCACAATAATAACAGACCAGCATGCAACTGTACATTAATGATTCAAGATAAGCATGAAAGTTAAAGCAAATAATTGCGTTGAGTATCTGGATTTAAAACACCAAGAAAAATCAGCTGGTTGGCAGAGGTTTTTTCAATTAAAATGATGTCACTTATCTTAGTTCATCGTGATCTCACAAATTTATAATCTTATAATCTTATAAATTTATAATCCATGTAGCTCCCTACACTGTACAATGAATCTCTCTCTCAACTATCCCTTTAAATCTGTTTTTGATTTAGATTTGTCTGTGGTGACTTTTAAGTCCACACAGCAGCAGAATGTAGTCGTATACAGAACACACACACACACACTTTCAGGATTTTCTGTGAACCAGACGTGCCATAAACTTGCTAAACCTTCTCTGTTTTGTTACCATCCCCCTGCCAGAGGAAGGTACTTTCCAGCAGCCTTTAAAGATGCACACAAAAAAACATGACAAAGGATTTTTGCATTCACTTAACAGCAGGTTATTTTAGAGATGGGTGTTTATACATCTGTCTTCTATTGATGTTTATATTTCCCTTTCTTATGATCTGCTTTTGTAGTTTATTAGAGTTGTGTAAATCCAAAGTAGTTACATTATATCAAATTACAGTTCCCTCCAGACCAATTTGAGGATTAATGTGTTGGCCCATAGTGACAGAACAAATCACAATATTTAATTTCTACCACAAGGCTAACACTTCACTGTAGATTTATGTAACCCACCACAGGCTTATATTTCATTGACAGTAGAAATGATGCACCTCCTCACAAATCAGCTGCAACAGTACTTGCAGTGTGAACCTCTCCAATCATAATGGGAGTGATGGTTGTACCATGCGTTTGGAAGGTGAGACTAATGTCCGACAGAGGAGACAAGCTGTTTTTCTTTAACATCACTTTGCAAATGTAAAAACTGTCATCTTTTGAACTGAAATTGAGTTTATAGTGTACTGATAATAGTTTGTTTTCTGCCAAGCACACTGAGTCTGATTATATTGCTCACTTCCTAATGTTTTATGTTTTAATGAACTTGCCGTCAAATAAAATTAAAAACTTTATAAATAACTAAAAATAATTTATATAAATTAACTAAATATTTACTTTAACCTAGCAGTGCTCTATCTGACTTATAGATTTCACAACCAATGATTAAAACAGATATTTAAGGTTTTGATCAGGTGTTCTTATCTAAGGCAATCCCATGTCTGATAAAAGAGCTGAATAAACAATCATAAATTAACCTTGCGCAGCAAGTCCTCTGACTGCCTCTCAGTGTTGTGCACTTTGTCACCAGCCATTCACACCGGATCTGTTTGGTCAGAGCATGTCTCTCCATTTTTCAGTGCTTACAAGCAATACGATACAATATTAAATCGGCTGACTGCGATGTCAGCATCTGTACTTTTATATTTACCCACATATGCTGCAGATATTCAGTTTTTAGTGAGGTGCCTGATATTCCATTGTGTGAGAGGACATGTAACTAATAAATTGAGATCAGTTTTTGGGAATCCTTGCATAGGTTAGCAATGGGTCAGCCAAGATTGTCTTTTAGTTGCTTAGTTGCAGCAACTAAATACTGGATTTCAAAATGTTTGTAAATAATATGAAAAATGCTTGTCATTGGCAACTTCTATTGCTATTGCCTCCTCAATAGAAAATAATATATTAGTAAAAGAAATGTCTTGGCCAATGGTTCTTGTAGTATATTTATTTATTTATTTGATAATAGAAAAGTCTCTTCAGCATCACAGAGAACAACAAAATATATTTTTGTGACTGAGAGATCTCTGTTTCTGTCTTAAAATCCTTAAACTTTTTATCTTTAGTAGTTTGTGAATATAGTCCACGTGTGTCATTCTGTAGTATGTATTTCATAAAATTTTTTGGATACTGGAAAACTACAGCACCCCTGCACTGCACCTTTTGAGAGTTTCCATCATTCGACATAGTTCAGGTTAATGAATGCTCTGCTGAGCTGAGAAAGGTGTGTCATAAAGACAGTGTTGGGGAAAGTTACTTTTAAAAGTAATGCATTACAATATTGCGTTACTCCCTAAAAAAAGTAACTAATTACGTTACTTAGTTACTTTTTATGGAAAGTAATGCGTTATATTACTTTTGCGTTACTTTCGCGTTACTTTTTAAATATAAGCAGGGCTTGATTGTTTTTAATATAAGAAGTTCTATTTATAGCAAATATAAAAGCCCTTTCACACCAAAAAGTGTAATGAATAAACCTCAGGCTGAAGCAAAAGTACACTGAACAAAATTATAAATGCAACACTTTTGTTTTTGCCCCCATTTTTCATGAGCTGAACTCAAAGATCTAGACTTTTTCTATGTACACAAAAGGCCTATTTCTCTCAAATATTGTTCACAAATCTGTCTAAATCTGTGTTAGTGAGCACTTCTCCTTTGCCGAGATAATCCATCCACCTCACAGGTGTGGCATATCAAGATGCTGATTAGACAGCATGATTATTGCACAGGTGTGCCTTAGGCTGGCCACAATAAAA
>NW_015538109.1:68420-76509 GCF_001515605.1 Sinocyclocheilus anshuiensis
GAATTGAATGTTCATTTCTCTACCATAAGCCGTCTCCAAAGGCATTTCAGAGAATTTGGCAGTACATCCAACCAGGATTTGCGCTAATGGAGTAATTTTTTTCCGTCCGCGTTTCGACTTCAGCAAATCAGTTTGAGCGAATGCAAACAACGTGATTCCAACATCCAGCCACGCAAGAAAACGTGCATTTTACCTGAGGGAAGACGTGATCAATAAGGAAAGTCGACTTTCTCTAATGTATACCTAGATAAAACAATTTACATATAATGGATGTAGGGTGAGAAATAGTATAAGGTTATTGCACATATTTGTCTTGCACAATGGGAGAACATTTAACTGTTCATGAGGTAGATTGCATACTATATATATATATATATACATATATATATATGTATATATATCCCGGGGGTCCCGGACCTCCCATAAGCATTAAGGGACCCCCAATAACACCCAAAAAAATATACGTTGGGAGTCCCCTGGTTTTTCAATAAAACTTTAATACTTAATTGTCCCTTATTTTCCTTTTCTGAAGTTGGCAACCCTACCTCCTAATTTTCATAAGGCAGTCAGTCCCAATATGCTTCATTCACCGGCTTCACGACACGCAGTGGGCGTTTCTTAATAAGATAGCGTGACACAGGTTTACACCATAGACTGTATAACTTACACATTTCGCTCATTCAACCGCAGCCTCTCATATACATTATCATTATGCAGACCGCTCTATTGTTTCTTGCGTTGTTCTCGTGCTTTTCTCTTATCGAGGGAAAGTCATTCGAAGGTAAGATTTTACATTTCCCATTTTAATTCAATATTGTTGTTAACGAAAATGCATTTATAACTATTATGACGTGCACCGATAAGTGCCGCTAAAGAACGGAAACAGGCTAACGTTAGGCTATGAGCTATTTTTATAGAGTTATTCAAGTTCTCATATATGACGTGCCTTATAAAATTGACTTGTGCTAAAAGGAGCTCATTCCAATAAACAGTCTACTTGCATTTTGTCAGATATATGAGACGTATGAGGTTAGCTCAATCCGAGTAGTTGCGATTTATTTTTAGTTGACGCTAAACTCCAAAACCTGTTTTAATGCTGGGATTACGACAGATTTAATTAATTTTATTAATTTTGCGGGGCAGGTAAAACGTGTGTTGGAATTCGGAGAGAAGATTCATCCTATGACTTTGTCCTACCCGACGCTGTGGCCGTGAACGTGCAAGACCGCAACTGTGATGCAGAGTGGACCACTGATGTAAATATCAAAACCAGTTCCCATCATTCTGCATTTTATTTTATTTTAACCCTAAATCTAATTAATAATTAATAGAGAAATTAAATGTCACCACTTAGGGTACCATGGAAAGGCACTTCGTGGCCTTTTTTTATTTTATTTTCTCCCAAAACGCTAACCAAAACTCATTTTCTAAATTCCTGTTTGTTTGTTTGTTTTTTAATATAAGAATTGATCGTATTTGGGGTAAAATCCCCATGATAATGGTAAAAGTCCATGAAAAGACTCACTGTGGTCAAAATTGGCCACTAAAACACTACTGGCATAAGGTTTCATGTTATATGGTATATCCAAAAGTGCCTTAATATAATTGCCATCTAGATTATATCACTGTAACACCCCTGGTGGGTTTAATATGCTCTACTTTTCTGTGGCTTTTCTGATACTATTTGTCAGTGATTGTTCAAAACAATTGTTTTGCCTTGTCTTTTACTAGAGGCATTAGCAAAAAGAAGCAAAATGTTCAATGTGTGAAATTCTCACCATGTTTACTGTATGTCTCACAATTCTCCACTAGCAATTCACAGCTATCCTGGATGGAAATTTAGCACACTTTTCTCAACCCTTCAAAAAAGTAACCCGTACTGGAATCAGTGTGACTTACTGTCCATTTTCAGTCAGATTCCATGCCTCTTGTCCTGTGAGTTGTGGTTTTAACAATTATTCATCTTTTCAGAATAGTTTTACTGCTCTTTATTTTAAGGATTGTGTGTACTGTACAAATTGAATGCTTTTTGATTCTCTTGTAGAATTACACCAATGACTTCACATGTTCTTGTGGGTAGTATTTCAGTATTTCGCTTTGCTTTTTGTTCTCCACATAACGGAAGCTATACAACAACAAAATTACAACAACAAAAAATAAAATAAATAACAATGGCATTCAATTCTGTTTTCATATCAGGCACCAACTCCACCAACATCTATCCAGTGTTTAGTACAACTCTGCCATCTGGAGGTATTAAACATTATTGGCAATGTCATTAAATTTTAAATTTGAATCATGTTAAATCCTGTTGCTTTTGCAACACTGGAATAAAATAACCTAAAACCTTTAGTCCAGTGTTGGATTAGAACACATAACCTAGATTTGTTTTGAGTGTACAGCAAATATGCCTTCAGGAAATGGTATATAGTATGTGGTGATATTAGAGGGAGATTTTGCAAATGCATGTACTGATGTTTTTTAATATAACTGCATTTCCAGATTTATCCTCCTCTGCCATCAAAACTAATTCATCAGTGAGACAACACTGTAAGTATAGTCTGTAAAACACAGATAAATGACCAAATACTCAGCATTTGGAAAAGGTGATCAGGCAATAACCTTTTATTAGTAACTACTACTGTCTCATTGCTTAAAATTATAAATGACAAAAATGTAGGGATACACTTTTATAGACATTGCCAATCAGTATGATCATGTTACCATCAAAATATACCTGCATAACAAGCTTATTGCAAATCACATGCACACTGTTTCTTACCAGACTTCACTGTCTTTGTTATGGTTGCAGTTCAGAAATTCCACACAAAACAGAAGAATAACAGTAGTAATAATTATCCTCATTTCGTTGTTGGTCGAGATTATGGAACCGCAGACTGCAAAAATAATGCAAGCTCTATCTCTCTAGTTTTGCTGAACCTTGTAAAAATCACCTCCCTGGAATTCCTGTTTTGCAAGCCACTCCTAAAAAATGAATTCAACGTTTAGTTTAGTGTCATAACTCAGTTGAGCAATCTCAAAGAGCAAACCGATCTAAACAACAAGATACACAACCAAAAACAACTGCACTAAACTGAATTCTCTTAGTAACCTTTTAAACAGGAAATAGATTCCTGATTGAGGAAGCAATACTAGAGTTCTGGAGATAGGGGATGGAAAAACATTACTGCAAGTGGTGTTGTAACAGGGAGTTAGTGAAGTGAAACCATGTAAAATTTGTATTAAAAGAGAACACATGACCAGATGGACAGGCAGCAAATGACAGATCATTAGTATTATTATCTTTAATATCATCTATTATTATCAGAATAGAAGTATTAGTACTATTATTTTGGCATGTGAACATTAGAACTTTTACCTTGTAGTTAATATCGTGTATGCATTTTTCATAAAGCATTTATCTTAAAGCAAGTGTCATGACACCAGTGAATTTTTTTGTTGTATTGATATTTTGGTGAAATGTTCTTCTCTACAGATGGTTCCATTGCTGTTGCTGCCACTTTTGTCATAACCCTTGTCATTTTGGCTTTCCTCTCTGCAGGGTATTTCAACATATTTAATTCATATTTATGTTATTTAATACATATTGCCTATTGGCATATTAATGCCATATGCACAAAAACTAAAACACTATTTTCTATTTTCTAGCACAGCAAAATATGCTCCTGAGGACCAAAACCAGCCTGGTTCAGTAGAATGAGCCTGAGGAGGCAACTGCAATTGCCCTAGAAACAAGAACACATGGCGTGGAGTCATAACAACACATTATCCTATAATGTAACACATATTATATTATATTATATTATATTATATTATATATAGTCCAACACTGGGATTTTTCACTGTTTGTATCACTCCGCTTGTCCGTGTTTGCAAGTTCCATTTTGAACTTGAGTTTTTTCATTGATTCCTTCTGCAACTAACTTGGTTACTCTAATAGGTGATGACAAGTGAGGGTTTTGTATTGAATGTCTTTTGTATAAATGAGTTACTGAATCATTCATTCATTTACTTAAGTTACTTAATATTACTCAAGTTAATCAATATTGTATAAAACCATACCAATCAATATAGCAATATCACATTTCTGGTGTTGCCACAGAACACACAACAAAGTATGTGGACGTGGAACAACATCAAATTCATCTCCTTGTTCAATAAGTTCTGTAATCATGTTGCTACACTTCCACTACACATTTCCTATTTCTCACTGGTTAGAGAAACACCACTCTTAGAGTGAGAGAAAACACAGACACACTAAAAGTGACACAAACAGTGAAATATCAGAGTTTTACTAAATATGATCACTGCTGTACCTGTATTATATTATATTATATTATATTATATGATATATGAAGTCTAATATAAAGGTTATAACTTTGTAGTTCCTCCCAGAATTTACAATAGATCCCTGTCTCTTCTGTTGTTACATATTTTGTTTTCACAAAGTGGAGTCTTACCACAAGAGGTCACCGCCTACAAAGTTTTAATCATTACATGTAGTGGCGCTTGTGTTCATCTTTGCTCAGTCCTGTAAATCTTGTTTGCTCGTAGTTCTAGGCATTTTTATAGCAATTTTCTTATTTCAGGTTTTTCCATCTTTGTAGCTCTTTTTTAATCTTTTTTGTTTTGGGATATTATGAAACTGCCATTAAACCTATGCCTTTTACTCAAGTCTTTGAATCTGTCGAGTCACAAGCAATTCAAAACTAATGCCTACACTTGGATTTGTGAACGTGTTTGAACAAGAAGTGCTTTCAGACTTTTCTTTGAATTGACGATAACGCGACTCGGCAAGCGCAAAATGTTATTTATTTATTTTATATGTTGAATTTCGCCGTTTGGGTGATTGTACGGTTAGCTATAAGCAAGCGACCTTGTCTACGTGAACTGGAGAAAGATTTAGAAGTGGTTACTAGAAACTAGCTACGAAATATCGCGTTGTAAACAAATAAAATCTCACTTACCGGTGGGCAACAGCCTTACATGCCATCTGTCTCGGTTTGTAGACTGCTAGAGCGAATGACATAATTCAGTGAATTTACCAAGTCACCTCTTTATTGTTGTTGGCTTATTTTGTTGCCATGACGCGCTGCTAAATGGAGTAAATGATATCATCATTTCATCATAAATGATATCATCCAACGCAAACCACTGAGACCACAAACGGTGATGAATTTTGTTTATTAATTATTTACTTATTTCCATAAAAACTTTACTGTAGCCAATTAAAACAAAGTAGCATAATCAAGTATCAACATCAAACAAGTTAGCACAAATTCTAAAAATAGGAAAAATACAACAATAGAAAGCAAAAAATTAGAGAATTAGACATAATAAACATAAATATTTATTTATCTCATGTCAACAGAGGTGCTTAGGGGCAGTAGCGCATAGACGCATAGATGGCGGAGAGAAGAAACACTGGAAAAACTGGGAGAAGCTGCATCAGTTCAAAGTATTTCATTTTCTTCTGCCGAAATTTAATAACGAGTCTGCAGATTTTATTGGTGCTATATGAAGTTCTACTAGGATAATTAACCTCGTACATTTACATTTAGTCATTTAGCACTAGCAGATGCTTTTATCCAAAGCGACTTACAAATGAGGACAATGGAAGCAATCAAAATCAACAAAAGAGCAATGATATACAAGTGCTATAACAAGTCTCAGTTAGCTTAACGCAGTAGCCTAAACGTAGCAAGATTTAATTTTTTTTATAATTTATATAATTAATTACAAATTATTTATTATAAATAATATTCTATAAATAAAAATTTTTTGATATCGGCTATTCTATAACAGATAGAATAGAAAAAGAATAGAGCAAGCTAGTGTTAGAGGTCTTTTTTGCTTTTGTTAATTGTATAATAAATGAAAAGAAAACAGATAGAATACAAAAAGATTATGTTGGTAATAAGGAGTTACTGTCCATGAAAGCTGCGATAGAGGAATGGAGACACTGGTTGGAGGGAGCCGTTCACCCGTTCCAGGTTATCACCGATCACAAGAATCTTGAGTATGTGAAAAGTGCCAAGAGACTAAACCCACGTCAGGCCAGATGGTCACTGTTCTTTTCAAGGTTTCAATTTACTGTCACCTATCGCCCAGGAAGTAAGAATTGCAAGGCAGACGCCCTCTCCAGGTGTCATGATCCTCCTCTCCAAGATCATTCTCCTGAACCCATTCTTCCTTCCTCTGTAATTATCGCTCCTGTAAACTGGGACATCATGGAGGAGATCCAAAGAGCCACACAGCAAAATCCTCAGCCCGCTATGTGCCCCCCGAACAAACAATATGTTCCCCAGGATCTACGACAACGGGTCATGCAATGGGTTCATACTTCTGTCAACTCAGGTCATCCAGGTATCTCACGCACCATCAAGTTAATCCACAACGCTTTCTGGTGGCCAATCATGAACAGAGATGTAACTGATTACGTGAAAGTTTGCGCGCAATCTAAGACCCCCAAGGAACTGCCATCCGGTCTTCTGCAGCCGCTACCTATCCCGCAACGTCCATGGTCTCACCTGTCAATCGACTTTGTTACCGATCTCCCACCATCCCAAGATTTCACTACAATTCTAGTCATCATCGACAGATTCTCTAAGTCTTGCCGCCTCATTCCCCTCAAAGGTCTGCCAACAGCCATGGAAACGGCTCAAGCTCTATTTCACCAGGTGTTTCGAATTTATGGCTCACCCGAAGACATCGTCTCGGATCGAGGGACTCAATTCACCTCTCAGGTGTGGAAAGCTTTCTGCCGACAATTGGACATCAATGTGAGTCTGACGTCAGGCTATCACCCACAGTCAAACGGTCAAGTCGAGAGACTCAATCAGGAGATTGGTAGATATCTGAGAACCTACTGCAGCCGGGAACAGAATCGGTGGGCAGAATTCTTGCCATGGGCGGAATATGCCCAAAACTCTTTAACCCATGCCTCTACAGGACTCACCCCATTCCAATGTGTATTAGGATATCAACCTCCATTGTTCCCGTGGCCTGGCGAACCTTCCTCCGTTCCTGCGGTAGATGACTGGATACCATCTGTAACAAATTCAACTTATCTTACTTTAAGTCTTATTGTTACCAAAGAGTTCTTTTTTGGGTAATCTTGTTTTAAACAGCTTACTAACCATCAATTCAATAAAGCATGTGCAAAACATAAGACTCTCAGTGATAAATGCATGTATTACTAGACATATAAACTTCAAGCAAACATTGTTCAACCCCACAGCACAATGAACAGCATATCGAAAGGTAAATAAGTAAATTGAGTCCAAAAGGCAAGTGCTGATATCAGTCCATGAGTCCTATAAAGGCACGGATATCCAAATACCATCAATTAGAGTCCACAACAAAGAAACAGCCCAAAAAGAAAACAATAATCACCGCAAAAAAAAGGTGTAAAAGAGGAGAAAAAAAACTTGATCAGTCTCACCCACGTTCTCTTCTCAGGGATTTCTAGATCCCACCTGCAATACTCCAGGAAAAAGGGAAAAGTAATCCACAAACAATCCCCGACAGAGAAAACGTCCTTGGTCACTGAAACTTCGGCCTCAACCCCCCAATTCAGGTAAACCTCCAGTCAATGGCCAGATAGATCTTAAATCCATGGCACTGGCCCTAGTGAGAGCAAGGCATTTCCCAGCACCTTTGTTTACCAGCCTCTCAGAACATGCCGCCTATCACTCCATGTGCCAACACCTTAAAACCAAAATGGCCGCCAGTTCCCACTTCCTTAAATAGGGGCCTTTTACAATAAGAGTCCCTCATATTCCAAATTAAATTCCAGATTTAAATAACCATAACAAAAACATAAACAATTATTATCACATCATTAGAAATGTTTGAAATGATTTGAATATCTGAAATTAACACTATTTCTCTGTTTTGTGGCGGTGTCACAGAGTCCCCCCCCCCGCCAGCGGCTACTGAGGGAGGTTTCCCCAGAAAGGTTTTAAATTAACAATGTTCACTGTTTCTTCTTTATCATTTGGGTGAATCCATCTGACTCGGTAATTGACTGGCCCCAGCTTCCTCTTCACCCTGGCTGGCCCTGACC
>NW_015538110.1:0-134 GCF_001515605.1 Sinocyclocheilus anshuiensis
TATGTATGTATGTATGTATGTATATATATGCATGTATGTATGTATGTATGTATGTATATGTGAATAAAATACACATGCATAAATATAAACCACAAAAAAATAATAAATTGTATGTACAGGTGTGCTATAGATAG
>NW_015538110.1:320-469 GCF_001515605.1 Sinocyclocheilus anshuiensis
GGAAAGAAACTGTTCTTGTGCCTGGCTGTCCTGGTATTCGGTGCTCTGTAACGCCGACCAGATGGCAAAAGTTCAAAAAGGAGATGGCTTGGATGTAATGGATGCAGAGTGATTTTCTGAGCCCTTTTCCTCACTCTGGATGTATACAG
>NW_015538111.1:0-4483 GCF_001515605.1 Sinocyclocheilus anshuiensis
TTAAAATCAAAACATATTGATCATTTAATAATTGTTGTAATGCTATAATGTTTGTTTTCAGCTTCCAAATAGGTGTCCAGTGATTGATAAATATTTGATTTCTGAATATTGTACCCTAATTGAAGTAGCTGTTTAAATAGGATCATGATTTTACATACCATTGCATGAATGACTGCCTGACACATAATATATTATTATATTTATGACTAACGATCAAATGATTAAGTAGTTAGAAACTAGTTGCTATGAATACAGGTGCCATCAGTTGTCTTCTTATGAATGACTTGTTTGTCATTGAGTCAGGGCTGCTGATGCAAAGTAGGCCCTTTGTTACCAAACACCATGTAACTAAATTAGGATACAATTATGAGTCATTCGCAAACTGTTAAACATTAAACTGTTGGTTACTTTAAAACTAACCTTCATCTGGGAAATCACAGGGATATGTGAATATTTGATCTGTTAACTAGTTGCATATGTCAGATTTATTGCATGACTCGGGCAGAGAAAAGCTGTTGCTATCAAACATTGTTCACAAACATCAGTGTATTGGTGAAGAGATAGATCAAATAGGCCAATTGATGGAAGGTTTGTGAAAGAAAAGCTGTTGCTATCAAACATGGTTCACAAAGATCAGTGTATTGGTGAAGAGATAGATTAAATAGGCCAATTGATGGAAGGTTTGTGAAGAAATTTCATGCTCCCTTGTAAAAGTATTTTTTAAATATTTTTAAAATACGAAAATACAGTAGTTTATTTTGATACTTGGTGTGGCTGCTTTAAAATACAAAAATACAATAGTTTATTTTGATACTTCGTGTGGCTGCTGTATTTTGTAGTTTATTTTGATACACTTAAAATTAAGCTATTTGGTATTTTATTTTAAAATACATTTTGATGTATCTTTGCCCAACCCTGATTACAACCAGTGGTCGAATTTTTTCAAAACGATTCTTTCAAAATGGATGATTCAATTAGAATCGAAGCAAGTTGACTGTATTTATGAATGGATCATTAATTGGCTTACGATTCGACAAAAACAGATTCATTCAGGAAAGATACACCGCAGTGAGACGCACGACAGCTCAGCTCCAGCTCTGTTTGGAAACATTTCATTTGCAAAACAGGAAAAAAGACAAAATGTGTCGAAAACGTAACTCACTCAATTAACTTCGTCTGTTGAACTGTTGTATAAAATTAATTTCACATTTGCGCTTATGCACACCTGCTGATTCTTGTGTAATATGCCTATTACTTAACTACATCAATTAAAGATTAAAAAATAAAAACTCACACAGGGATATTTTTCTTTCATTATTTGAATTATAGAGGCATATTCTAACTGCATTCTAATAGGCTTCATCATGCGATGAATGCTTTTGGACTCTCGATGCGTTTTCGTTTGTTTTTGCAAAGTCACTGACATACTTGATAATGTCAGCTAGCGTGAATTAGAACAAGGTGATCATTTCTGAATGAACGCATCCCTCATCACACATAGTACAGCACAATAACGTTATGTCAGGGGAATGTCTTTAAACCTTAATCAAGGAAATATCATACCTTATTATGTTGTCTTCTTTTTAAAGAACGTCAGAAGTTGCGCTTGAAACATTTTGCGCGGAAAATGACAAAAACGTGCGAGTTCGCACGCAGCTCGTTATGCTGAGCTCGATTGGCCAATCGCCCTTATTTAGTACATAAATTATTATACGTAGATAATATTATAATTTAATTTGCACAAGATGTTTTACATAATACACAGCATTATTAATCAAAAGGGGATGGTAATGGAGGATGGTGGTTTTACAGAGGGGATGATTTTTGTCATTATTTTCAACAAGGGGGTTGCCATGTTCAGGTGTACGCGTTTCAGAGTTAATCACAAACTCTGGTTCAAACTCTGACTTGGGAGAGAAGGTTTATATCGAGCTTAGTGAGCCCATTGAACCTGATCTCCTATCAGGTTGGCTTTATCGGGTTTTGTCAACTCAAAACTTACTCTGCATACATTTCTCGATGTTGAGAGTTCGGTGTCGCAGATTGCACTTGACTATGCGTTCTTGTCGTTTCTCTGATGAACTGAAATAACGGGAGTGTTTTCCGTCTCACAAATGTAGAATCCGTCTCTGCAGTCATCTCAATCATGGAATTCCAGCAACAAGAAATAGACAAACTACACTAGTCAACATTTGAAGTGGATCAAAACCTTTAAGTATTCAGAGACTCAGCCTGGTTTCAAACAACTCTAGCTCAAACCTGGCTTCCCTCCACTTTTGTCCCTATATCAATTTATTTCATTTCGGTATATGCTATCCTATTATTAAAGCGTTAAAATAAAATAAAGTGTAGGCTACATAATTTTTCACTTGAGATTTTATAGATGATTAAAATAACTTTAAAATCTCAAGCTTTAGCATAAACTGCAATTGCAAATTGAAGAACACTATACTAGGACTATACACTAATGTGATGTATCTGTCAGGAACCAGGTTTGATCTTTGTCTCTCTTCTCTAATTTTTCCTTTTGTTTCTATTGGTTGCTCTCAGCTGATTGCTGCTCGTCTGATGTGCATGCGTTTCTTTCCTTTCATTTGTCTGTTATTTAGTTTCTTTGCGGGATTATTTTCTTGTGTCTGCTCACGCTAGTCACCGCACATCTGTTTCTGTTACTGGATTGCCTGCCTGGTGTTGACTTAAGTTGTGCCTGCCTACTGGATTCTGTGTTTGCCTCTGCCCTCTGGATTTGTTGATCTTTCTCGGACTGTTTTCTCCCTATCGATCTTCTCACCTGGCCATCAACTGCGCTCCCCTGTGCCCCGAATTCTCCAGTCCAGAGTTTGCCTCATCGGCCGGTGACCGCTGTTTCAGTTGCTTTTCTTTTGTTTAATAAACCTTCTGTGACCTGTGGTTTATCTGTGTGTATTCAGAGCCAGAGAGCAACGGACTTTCATTTATTTCATAATAAAAAACTGCATTAACGTGAGATAAAATAATTGCCGGCTTTAATCAATTAATACGTTAACGCAACAATAACGCGTTAACTTGCCCAGCCCTAATATATACAGTACACATATACATATACATATATATATATATATATATATATATATGGCAGGTTGTACCATCTCTCCACTGGCATTCACTATGGCAATGGAGATCATAATTCGGGCATCCCGTTGGCTGGTTGGAGGGGAATGTTTGAAAAATGGGTTGCGGCTCCCTACAATCAGGGCATACATGGATGATATGACTATCATCATAATGACAAAAGCATGTACTAAGCGGCTGCTGGATAAGCTCCAGGAAAACATCAGATGGGCACAAATGGAGATTAAACCCGGAAAATCTCATAGCATCTCCATTGTCAAGGGCCAACTCACTAATGACAGGTTCTGTATAGCGGGAGAACCCATACCAATGGTCACGGAAAAGCCCATCAAAAGCCTTGGATGTTGATACACCGCAGACCTTAAGACTCAAAACAGGTGGAACAACTCAGGCAAGAGACAGTCAGTGGACTCAAGAGAATCAATGGTACAGCTCTTCCGGGGAAGTTGAAATTGTGGTGCTTCCAATTTGGTTTGTTTCCACAGCTTATCTGGCCAATTTCCATATACGAGCTCACTTTATCTCACGCCAAGCACCTGGAGAGACTGGTGAGTGCACAATTGAGGAAATGGATTTGGCTACCAAGATGCCTTAGCAGCATAGGGCTGTACGGCAATGGAGCTCTTTCTCTTCCTATTTCAAGCCTTGTGGAGGAGTACAAATGCGCCAAAATGAGGCTGGAGTTGACGCTTAAAGAATCCCGCGATCCCTGCGTAAGAGATGCTGCTCCAACATTTGCGACAGGGAGGAAATATAATCCAGTTACAGCAGTTGCTGAGGCAAAGGCAGCCCTCAGACACCGGGATATTGTGGAACGAGTCCAATATTGTAGAGGGGACGTGGGTCGGGAATTATAACACCTAAATGGCAAAAGGCAACAGCAAAGGAATAGCGACCCCTGGTGGTGGAGGAAGTACGCCATCAGGAGGAAGCAACTAGATGCACTAGAGCAGTCTTGCACGCCCAAAAAGGCCACTGGATGAGGTGGGAAGGTATAGAACAGCGTAAAATCACTTGGAGTGAGCTGTGGAGCATGGAAAGCAACAGGCGAAGTTTTATCATGAGAGCCACATATGATGTGCTGCCCTCTCCAACAAACTTGCAGGTATGGTGTGGACAAGACCCAGCCTGCCACCTGTGTGCAGCCCCGGCAAACCTCAGACATATCCTGGTGGGTTGTAAGACCAGCCTGACACAGGGAAGGTACACATGGCGCCACAATCAAGTACTGAGTTGTTAGGGAAAGGGAGAAAAAGCGCCTGTCCCCTGACGTAGGCCAGCTGAATATAGCCAGGGACTGGGAAATGTGAGTCAACTTAATCCACAATCTCACTTTCCCATTTGAAATTGCAGTCACCAATCTGCGCCCAGA
>NW_015538112.1:0-148 GCF_001515605.1 Sinocyclocheilus anshuiensis
GCCCACCACAACACTTCAAGCTGGGTCCACAATCATCACAATATGATGAGATAGCGGTTATTCTCATAACCCTGCAGATAGCATCGACCCATAACATCAGAGAACTGCTCATCTGCACAGACTCCAACTATGCCAGACTTGGCTTCAC
>NW_015538112.1:479-1225 GCF_001515605.1 Sinocyclocheilus anshuiensis
TCTCCACCAACCCCCCCACCCCCTCTTAACGTGGCAGCCATAACCCACAGCAAACAGACTCAACCCACCACAATGCCCACCTCACAGCCGCTTATGCTGGCTCCTCAAATCTCCACAAATGACATTGCTGACATGCAAGCCTCTGACTCCTCCATCAAAACTATTCTTCACCACCTCTCTGACCCCTAAAGCAACCCCATCACACCAGATGAACTTGCTGCTGCCCCAAGCCTCAAACGGCTATACCACGTAACACACATGCTGCGTGTGATAAACAACATTCTGTTTTATGCCCCTGATGACCTCACTGCACCAAGGCTTGTGGTGCCACACTGCCTAAGGGGGGTGATGCTGATGTATGCTCACGACGCACCATGTGCGGGACACCACGGCACAAGAGCCACTTATGAGACACTAAAACAAGTGGCATACTGGCCCGGCATGCAGCAAGATGTGGCAGAGTACGTGAAAGGATGCCTTGTTTGCTGCCAATTCCAACCGGCGAACCCAAACCACAGAGCCCCACTGCAGCGCAGAGGAGTCACATTTTCTTGGTCAGACCTTCAAATTGACTGGGTCGGACCCTTACCCAGGTCAACAAGAGGCAAGAAGTATTTCCTCACAGTCGTGTGCCAGTTCACAAAGTGGGTAGAATGCCTCCCATCACCCAATAACACTGCTCAAACTACAGCATACCTCCATAATGTCTGATTACTTTTCTTAGGGAATTAATTATTATTAATTCA
>NW_015538113.1:0-232 GCF_001515605.1 Sinocyclocheilus anshuiensis
CATTTTTCGAGTGTAAAATTAACAGTCTTCTCCAAAGGCGAGATCATCTAACAGCTGATCGACGTCTCCTTTGTGGAGATATTACAAATATTGCAAACGCTGAGGAAAACCATACTAGGTAGGGTTGTCATGTTACTGATGCTATGAGGTGTTAGTGCACTCTTATGCACTCTTACTGTCACTCTTATGTTCTTTTTATTATTATTACTGCATAACTTATAATTACATAAAA
>NW_015538113.1:1067-1362 GCF_001515605.1 Sinocyclocheilus anshuiensis
TTAAGAAATTAATAACCAATTCAAGAGATAACAATTTTGGGTTATCGTAATAAAAAATTATATATTTAAGGATTAAACTGTGGGTCATATTAGTAGGGTTAAAATATAAAAATTTAAATCAACCCAAAATTTATTGGTTATACTACAATCACAATAAAAGGGCAGCTGTTTCTTCAACAAGACTACAAAATGAGGAAATTTCATAATCATTAAAATATTTAGAGAGATCAGTTAAACCTGTCACTCGTAGCTTTTAAGTTGTTGCGCTTGTAACGTCTTAAGTCACATGATAACG
>NW_015538114.1:0-522 GCF_001515605.1 Sinocyclocheilus anshuiensis
TAGGCCTAGCAGAGACAGGGAGGAGTGTGGTAGAGGTAGGAAAAAACCAACAGAGAGACAGTGACAACAAAGAACAACATACTGTAGAGAATGACAGTAACAGCAGACAAATGGCATAAACAGAAAGCACACAGACTCTACAACATCCTCAGATTCTTTTTCTTTTGTTTTTACTGTATGTGTAAATTTGTTATAAACGTGTGCCCTTTAAAAAGTAGTAAGCATTGTTTGCCAGACACATACATTAAATGTTTAAATATCTGTTACGTATATGGTACTGCTTATATTATTTCACCATCTGTACACAAATGTAAGTAGTGAATGTGTGTGTCTGTGGGTGGGGCTGTGTCGGTGTGGTAATGTGGGCCGGTGTGGCTACAGTGCCAGGGCTGAATTTTTGTCCCTGTCCGCCCCTGGTTGGTCATGTTAATTACATTTTTTGTTATCTCTTGAATTTTTGCCGCCCATGACGGTAAAGCATTGTTTTGATGCTTACATCAGAAAAAAACACTTTTGCTTTTA
>NW_015538115.1:0-1429 GCF_001515605.1 Sinocyclocheilus anshuiensis
TTGCGCATTATAGTCATTCCCGCAGGTTTCGCGCTTATACCAAACACGCGCACCACCACTGATCTATATTAGTGGAACGCACAAGCCGCGCTCAGTCTCAAACAGCTTGTGATCCACAAATACCAAAATGAGTGGCTAACTGTGCTAAAACTTTCAAATACATAAAAAATTGTCAAAATGCCCGTTTTGGCGAGTATCCAGTTAAACACAGTCAGTTTTGGAACGTTAAATAGTTGAGAAAGAGAACGCATGTTGTGTAATAGTTATAACCGTTACCTTACTCTCAAAAAAGTGTTGGTTATAAATCTGTTTTATAGGGAGGGAACCCCTAACTAGATTTTATCTAAGGCACAACAGAAGACATCAATAAGGCAAACTAGCTCTATATATAGCAAGCAATGACCAAATACGTTTTA
Source organism: Sinocyclocheilus anshuiensis (assembly GCF_001515605.1). Taxonomy (NCBI): domain Eukaryota; kingdom Metazoa; phylum Chordata; class Actinopteri; order Cypriniformes; family Cyprinidae; genus Sinocyclocheilus; species Sinocyclocheilus anshuiensis. Next base: position 417 of record NW_015538115.1, read on the forward strand.
TAACTTTAATGGTAAGCATTAATCTGTATTTAATTTTTATAATGAAGACTACAGAAATTAAAGTAATCAAATGTAAAATAACACTGGATATGTTATTTTATATTTGATTACTTTAATTTCTGTAGTATTTCTTACCTGAATAAAAACTTACTTAACCTGAAAAACTTAGTTTCATAGCTCTTTATTCTATTGCATTTATTTGTGCTGTTGTTTGCAATTTTTTTTATTTGTTCTTATTTTATTACTGACTTTTTACTTGTGTTTTTTTATGAAAATAAAACTTTGCGTTGAAGAAAAGTAGATTTTTGTTTGTATATGCTGTCAATTATAGTTCTTAGAAAGAAAATCAGAATCGGCAAAAATCGGTATCGGCAGATCACACTAACAAAAAAATCGGAAATCAGAATCGGCCAAGAAAATTGCAGTCGGTGCATCTCAAGTTACATCCCTAATACCATAGTACTGAATGATTACCACATTCATATTTACATGATACATGGTATTTCCATGATACATGACAAAAAATAATAATGGATGCCTGCAGGGTAATGTAGGTGTCTGGACTGGAATCCTGCCTGACAGATTTCTGGCAGATTTGGAGATGGAAAAAGAGTGAAATCCGATCCGAACAGGAAAATCCCCTCACAGAGCAGGTGAAATCAGAAGGCAAACAGATCTTGTGCGAGTGGAAAATCCAGTTTACCAACTCTGCAGAGAGAGTGTTTGTGGAGAAAACCAAAGGGTTTAATTCTCGTGAACCATTGATTTTTTTGAAGTCAACTAAATAACTAATAAGATTTATGCAAAACTTGTCGACACAATGCTAGGCTTAATGGTCTTGTAAATATAAGCACAGCTTCCTCAATGTAAGTCTGTGGGATTTTTGGGCCATTTTTTATCCAGAACATTATTGTGCAAAATTATTATCTAATCACAAACCCCAAGTATAAGCGATTATAACGGTGATGCCTGTCTTAACAAACTCCATTAATAAAAGCAGGTCAACACTGAAT
>NW_015538116.1:0-330 GCF_001515605.1 Sinocyclocheilus anshuiensis
TCCTCGGCCCGTGTTGTAAGAAAAGATCTATTGTCGTTCTCCTGAACGAGTTAGTTATTATCCCTCTTCTAAGTAGATAACGACGAGGCGCTGACAGGAACTGTCATTCAGAATCCGAATACTGACGTCACGTGATAGTGATGATTAGTTTAGACCTCGTGATAAGTTGATTCAATGGCGTATCTGTGTCTGTTCGATAGAAATCCAACATGGTCATACTTCCTGGTTCTAGTAAGAACTCTAGCTGCTGCATTTTGGACCAGCTGGAGTTTGTTTATTAAGCGTGCAGAACAACCACCCAATAAAGCATTACAATAATCTAACCTTGAG
>NW_015538116.1:425-877 GCF_001515605.1 Sinocyclocheilus anshuiensis
TTACAATAATCTAACCTTGAGGTCATAAACGCATGGATTAACATTTCTGCATTTGACATTGAGAGCATAGGTCGTAAAATGCAGTTTTACAAATGCTAGAAACGTGGCTTTCTAAGGAAAGATTGCTATCATATAGCACACCTAGGTTCCTAACTGATGATGAGGAATTGACAGAGCAGCCATCAAGTGTTAGACAGTGTTCTAGGTTATTCTGTGCAGAGTTTTTAGGTTCTATAATTAACACCTCTGTTTTTTCAGAATTTAGCAGCAAGAAATTACTCGTCATCCAGTTTTTTATATCGACTATGCATTCTGTTAGTTTTTCCAATTGGTATGTTTCACCGGGCTGCAAAGAAATATAGAGCGGAGTATCATCAGCATAATAATGAAAGCTAACACCATGTTTCCTGATGATATCTCCCAAGGGTAACATGTAAAGCATGAAAAGTAAC
>NW_015538116.1:1075-1342 GCF_001515605.1 Sinocyclocheilus anshuiensis
ACTCAAAAGAATTTTGTGGTCAATAGTGTCGAACGCAGCGCTAAGATCCAGTAGTACTAATAGAGAGATGCAACCACGATCAGATAATAAGAGCAGGTCATTTGTAACTCTAATGAATAAATAAGTTATTAAATAATAATATTATTTAAAATAAATAAGTATCGCTTTTTATTTCTCCTCTTTCCTATTACTTGCTTCGCTTCTGTTTCAGTTTTTATAACCATTTCTTACTATGTGTAAGTAAGTTGTTGTTTTTTAGCATGTGTG
>NW_015538116.1:1762-3187 GCF_001515605.1 Sinocyclocheilus anshuiensis
CAGCCTAACAATCCTTTAACGGATTTGAATATTAGAAATGTGTTAGTGTGTTATGTGTAAGCCAGGTTAAAGAAATTAATAATAGTCAGAAGAGGATCTATGACTTCTGGAAGCACCTCTTTTAGGAGCTTAGATGGAATAGGGTCTAAAATACATGTTGTTGGTTTAGATGATTTAACAATTTTATACAACTCTTCCTCTCCTATAGTAGAGAATGAGTGGAATTGTTCCTCAGGGGATCTATAGCACACTATCTGATGCGTTACTGTAGCTGATGACTGCATGCTTACAATTTTATCTCTAAAAGTATTGATCTTGGAAGTAAAGTAGTTCATAAAGTCATTACTGCTGTGCTGTTGGGAAATGTCAACACTAGTTGATGCTTTATTTTTCGTTAATTTAGCCACTGTATTGAATAACTACCTGGGGTTATGTTTGTTTTCTTCTAAAAGAGATGAAAAGTAATCAGATCTAGCAGTTTTTAATGCTTTTCTGTAGGATAGGGTACTTTCCCGCCAAGCAATACGAAATACCTCTAGTTTTGTTTTCCTCCAGCTGCGCTCCATTTTCCGGGCTGCTCTCTTTAGGGTGCAAGTGTGCTCATTATACCACGGTGTCAGACTGTTTCCCTTAATCTTCCTTAAGCGTAGAGGAGCAACCGTATCTAAAATGCTAGAAAAGAGAGAGTCCATAGTTTCTGTTACATCATCAAGTTGTTCTGAGGTATTGGATATGCTAAGGAATTGAGATAAATCAGGAAGATTACTTACAAAGAAGTCTTTTGTGGTAGAAGTGATGGTTCTACCATACTTGTAACAAGGAGTAGAATTTACAGTTTTAGCTATATGACGTTTGCACAAGACTAGATAATGATCTGAGATATCATCGCTTGGCTGCATAATTTCAACACCACCGACATCAATTCCATGTGACACTATTAAATCTAGAGTATGATTTCGACAATGAGTAGGTCCTGACAAAACTTACGTAGTAGGAGCTACAGCTCTCGACCTGTGGTTAGAAGCATAGTTTGTTGTTAGTAAGACATATGGACTTTTATGCTTTTGGGCACAATAAACAAGCTAACATGCAGTACAATCTATATCTTCCATTCTATTTAAATATATATACATTTTAATCGATATATTTTAGCGCGTTCTCAATAAGTGTCGTTTTTAAAGAGTGCGCATGTGAATAAATGCCTAAGGGAACCCTGGAGTATGACGTAAGAGGAAACCCACGATGAATCAAACTTCAAATAATTCGTTAACAACGGCCCTAAATTGTTGAACTAATGTGGTCAGTGTTGCCAACTTAGCAATTTTGTTGCAAAAGTTAGCAACTTTTCAGGCTACCCTAGCAACTTTTTCTTCCAAAAGCACCTAGCAACAAATTTAGCTATTTTTAAATTTTATTTGGCTACTT
>NW_015538116.1:3339-7091 GCF_001515605.1 Sinocyclocheilus anshuiensis
AACAATAAAAAGGCACACATTTTCCATCTAAATTTCACAAAAAGAAGAAACCAAAGAAGCCTAGCAATACACACATCATGTGAATTCAATTATTGCTATTTGCAATTGTTCAATTTGATAATAATAATAATAATTGTTAATTTATGATACACCTTGTTGTAGCTGTGATTGTTGATCTAGAAAAATATCTAGAAAAATGGACAAGGTAGGCTTCTAGTAGTTTTCCAGGACATTATCCGTTATCCATTATCCATTATCCGTTGTAACCCTTTAACCCGAAACACAAAATACAATGCGTAATTTAAAATGGAGGTCAAAACCTGTGAATTATTTTCTTAGAGTGTAGCATACTGACTACTAATACACTGCTTAAAACTAATTGTTCCGAATGTGTAGTTTTACTTGTGTACTAGCTAATAAAAAAAACTTGTAATAGTTCAAAAATGTGTAAGTGTTAAATAATTCAATGTTGTATATAAAAAGTTATTTATATTTTAACATTATATTATGCATTTATATTATTTTACAAACAAATCTAAATTAACATATAAAAATATATTTTTTGCTGAGATTTGATGTAGTGACACAATTTTGCGTCGTGATTACGTAATGACTTCATCACGCAATGACATCACAATGTCATTTAGCAACTTTTAGCAACAAATCGACCTTCCTTTAGCAACTTCCCCTGAAAATTAGTTGGCAACAGTGAATGTGGTTCAAATGACGGAGATGCGACCATGTTCGGGAAACAGTCGTGACTGGCTGGTTAGTTTCCACAACAATGCATCGTACTATGGTGGTTTATCAGTGTGTTACATCATTGTACGGGAAATGCACCCCTGGTCAATTGCTTTTTATCATTGGCTGCTGAGAATAACATCCCTTAAAATGTTTGGCGCAAGTTCATTATCAAAGTTACTATTTGTCACGATTGCTCGCTCTTACAATTTCACAGACTAACAGATACGTTGTCTGTGTGAAACATAATGTTTTTTCAAAGACCTTTCCCATCGTAAAAATTCTTCTTGTTCAAAGAAAAAGCTTTGTGGGTTATAATAAAATCCCTTGGAATGCTTATGTAGCAGAGTGAGGTATAGCCCCGGTATGATTGATAGGTTCACCTGTTTGGGTAATGCCAGCCAGTGTTTGTACTTCATTATGATTGGTCAGTTGTGTACGTTTCATGAGCCTATTGGTGCCAGTGTTGTGAATATAAAATAGGGAAGTGTTTTGCTGCTTGGGATGCATCATCCTTCGTACCACCCCTTTGTGTCATGTGGCATTTTGAATGAGGGCTAGCAGTTGGGTAATCCTCCTGTCTGTTGTGCATTGGCTGTTGGCCAGTTTTCAGGTTAGTCCCTGTTTTAGAAAAAGCCTTTTGTCTGTTAAATGTAGAGGTTTAATACCTTTGTTTTTAGTCATGGACATGCAAGTGGCTGTAATCCTGTGTGGTGAGCAACCATGTTTATTGTAGCATTATACAGTTCCCTTTCATGGGAACTTCGAACTGCGTCCTCTAGGGGTCGCTATGGGGAACGCCTCGCTATGGGGAACGCCTCGCGTGCATTGCGAGCGTTTTTTCCAAGGAAAAAAGCTCCGCTCTCGTTTGTCTCTCTTTTCGCGGGAAGAGAGGCAGTTATCTGCTTCCCGCGATCCAGGACCCGCCGTTGCTGAGGCATGGAAGGGAATGAGCTCGTGGGGTTCGCAGGTGGATCTGGCCGATGAGTTTGAAGGGGGGTTTCCCTTTTGCGATCGTCGGCTATGTCATTATAATCCTTAATTATATCCTCACTGGATGCAACAAATGCCTCGTTTATAATGGGTTTTAATGTTTTTGACTCGTCGCTCCGGCCGGGACACAGCATCACAATATGGTACGGGGCGTAACATTTCCGTCGAACGCTTGAGGTATTCGGCCAATCACGACGCACTGGATACCTCGCTTTTCAGACCGATGAGCTTTGTAAAAAATTGACGCGTTTCAAAAAGGCGGGGCATAGAGGAGAAACAATAATGTACAGTGGAATGTGGAAAATGTGTTTTTTTTTAACCTTAAACTGCATAAACATTTCATTACACCAAATACACAAAATAATGTTCTTTTTAGCAACATCATATGACCCCTTTAACCGTGTTTTATGCTTAGCAGATTTTTGAACATCAAAGCTACTACAACATGCGCTCCATTAACAACACAGGGTTATTGTTAAATCACTGACAACAGCAAGCAGGCTAACCTTGAACTGCTGGAACACATTTATATCTATTTTAAACTCCATTGGCATAATACTTTTAATATCAGAGCAAATCGAGCTTGTGGTATTTGTGTATGTTTAAAGTCTGCTGCCAGGTGAATCATGGACTTCAAGTAAATAAACAGCAGTTTTGCGTAGTACTGTACTTTTGCAACATTTTGTGCCACATGAACGGACATCTAACAACTAGTTGTTATCATATCTGAGATTTACGTTCAAACATTTGGAGTCAGTATTTTTCATGTTTTTTTAAAGATGTCTCTTTGGCTTATTAAGGCTGAACTCAAACATATTCTTTGATTATTTTCTTTCAAAACACTTACCCAAAACTTTACGTAAGGTAAAATTGCCAGTCCTTTATGGTCACATTTTGGTTAATTTCATTTGTGATTTAACTCGCCATTTAAACCCACTTTACATAGTTCATGGGACTGAACACACATAGACATAATGATTTATACTGAACAAACTAACTGTATTCGTTACTAGGCATGCTATAGAATGGAAATTTGAACTTTATAGTTAAGACCCTAACAAGTGATTAGCATACTTTTCAGGGACCGAAATGTGACCAACGTATATGGTTGAAATGGGTACAATTGGCAGACATTTAAATTAAATAAGTTCTTTAGACAGGGAAATTATTTTATTCCTCCCTAAATTTAAAATAGATTAATTAGAACACAGCATGTCCATTTTCGTACCGAATAGTCTTTGCTACAACAGTAGCAAATGGGCTTAGTGGGTTGGTTGCAGTATGGCACCCCACAAAATTCTTTCACTTTATGTTCAATTTCCTCCTATACTTCCTACCGTTTTCATTTCAGAGAAATAAAAGAGCTGGTGTTTGAAATTTCGAATGACTTTAGATATGTTAGCTCCATGTCCTTAGTACAAAATAATTTCTTCCTTCCAAAAGGCATTTCCTTGTTGTCACACTAATTCTAGGTATGTTGTAAGTTTTGTTTTATTTTATTTCTTTTCTACACTGAGAAAACAAATAAAAAACCTGAGTCTAAACACAGTATAGGATAGGTTTTACCTTATATTGGTGGATATTTTAAAACTAAACTTTAGAATGCACAAAGTATCGATTTTAACATACACATACAAGAGCATACTTTTTCTAAACCCGTTTTTTCACATATAAATCTGAATAGTGCAGCGTTAACTAGCTATAGGCTAATTAAAGATTATCAAATATGCATATTTTACACAAATACGGTATGCTTTCTTTGTAGACTACAAATAAGCTTGCAAAAAAAAAAGAAAGAAAGAAGCTTGAGCCTAGTGAGAAACAAAAGCCTGCCCTTAAAGGTTTCCTTTTGATTTTAGAATTCTTTCTCTCAAAGCCGACGCTTCGCTTATGTTCTAACATTAAAAAAAACAAACAAAAAAACAACAACAGCCATTGAATAGATTAGTCAAGTCACCTTTATTTATATAGCGCTTTTAACAATACAGATTGTGTCAAAGCAACTGTACAGCATTACT
>NW_015538116.1:7109-7823 GCF_001515605.1 Sinocyclocheilus anshuiensis
GTCAGGTTGTGTTTTTTTATGAGAGGCTTAATAACAGCCAGTTTGAAGGTTTTTGGGACATATCCTAATGATAATGATGAATTAATAATAGCCAGAAGAGGATCTATGACTTCTGGAAGCACCTCTTTTAGGAGCTTAGATGGAATAGGGTCTAACATACATGTTGTTGGTTTAGATGATTTAACAAGTTTATACAAATCTTCCTGTCCTATAGTAGAGAATGAGTGGAATTGTTCCTCAGGCGATCTATAGCACACTATCCGATGCGATACTGTAGCTGACGGCTGCATGGTTACAATTTTATCTCTAATATTATCGATCTTGGAAGTAAAGTAGTTCATAAAGTCATTACTGCTGTGCTGTTTGGAAATGTCAACACCTGTTGACGCTATATTTTTCGTTAATTTAGCAACTGTATTGAATAAATACTTGGGGTTATGTTTATTTTCTTCTAAAAGAGACGAAAAGTAATCAGATCTAGCGTTTTTAATGCTTTTCTGTAGGATAGGTTACTTTCCCGCCAAGCAATACGAAATACCTCTAGATTTGTTTTCCTCCAGCCGCGCTCCATTTTCCAGGCTGCTCTCTTTAGGGTGCAAGTGTGCTCATTATACCACGGTGTCAGACTGTTTTCCTTAATCTTCCTTAAGCGTAAAGGAGCAACTGTATCTAAAATGCTAGAAAAGAGAGAGTCCATAGTTTCTGTTACATCAT
>NW_015538116.1:7833-14681 GCF_001515605.1 Sinocyclocheilus anshuiensis
TCAGCACATTCTTTAATAAAGTCTGTATGGTGCCCTGGTGGCCTGTATACAGTAGCCAGTACAAACATCACAGAGGATCTATCATTAACATGTGCTTCTCTGGATAATGTTATACGAAGCACCATTACTTCAAATGAGTTATACTTGAAGTCCGCCCTCTGAGAAATACTGAAAACATTGTTATAAATTGAAGCAACACCTCCTTCTGTTTTTTATTTGTTGAACATAAATTATATTGTTACGTTTTTTTGTATTTTCTAGTTTGGGGAACAGACACAGTCTCTATAGTGTGATATCTAGGTGAAAGAGTCTCTATGAACGGTAGAGCGGTGTTTTGACCTGCGACTATGCCGCCTCACAGTCATCCATTCACCCTGCTGCAGAGGCATTGTAAGTACCGAACAATGTACAGGACTCCCTGAGCTAGTCACATCCAAAGCCGTATCTAGAGCCCTCACATTCTTACTGTCCTCAATTAAAGTTTGGATGCGTGTCTCTAATTCTGAAATCTTCTCTGTCAGCCTAACTATTTCCCTGCATTTATCACATGTGAATCCCTCGTTGCCGACAGAGAGAGATAAACTATACATGCGGCAAGCGGTGCAAACAACAATTACTCACCGTGATTGATGAATGATTCTTACTTACCATTAGTTCGAAATCTAACACCCCAATAACACCTCGATCATAAGGAAAATATCATCAAGGATCGCCCCGGAGCCAGAGACCGTGACGTCAGACCAGGTGAGAGAACCGGCTACAGAGCTCGCCACGGGGCAGAGCATCAAGGACAGCGAGAGCACTGAGTGAAACTCTGCCCACTGCACCATGGCTGAGGGTGAGCTGAGCTCAATGGACTGTAATTGGGATATATATGCAGACATGCCCCCTCCTCTGCCTGCCCTGAACCCTCTGTCAGTCCTGTTTCGGATGTGGAGACCGTTTTTGAACTCTCTGCCTGCCCTGAATTATCTTGTACCCTGAACTGTCTGCCAATGGGACAGCGACCACGGAGGTCGTTTCCCTGTCCGCTACGCTCCCAGTGTTGGGAGTCACTATCCTTGAAAAAACTGGGGCTCACAAATTCCTGCCCACCCTCCCTCTCCTGCTTCCTCCTGTCTCCTCCTGTCATCCCTGCCTCAGCTCCGCCACCGCTGTGTCCTGTCAGCCCCTCTGCTCACTCTCAGCCCACCATCTGTGCGCTGGATTCGCCGCGGGTCTGCCCATTCTCCGTCGGCGTCGTGGCTGGAGGATCCCTTGTCTCCGCCTCCAGCCTCGGAGTCCCGAACTCCGCCTCGGCCCTTTGACCAAGCGGCTCCACCATGGCTCCTAGCTTCCTCCTCTCCGCCGTGGCCCATCAGTCCACTGGCTCTGCCGGGCTCTCTCGTCCCTCCGGCTCCGCCTTGGTCTGTCGTCGACCATCCGCTGCCTCGGGACTCCACTCCTCCGGCTGCACCCCATCCCTCCGGCTCCACCTCGGTCCTCTGTTGCGCCGGCACCATCTGCTCCGCCTTGGCCCTACGCATCCTCCCCATCGCCCTGGCTCATCGGCTCTCCGCCTCGGGCTCCTCCTCCACCTGCTCCGCCGCCGTCGGTCGGCCCCATGGAGTCGTCAGCCCTTCCTCCACCATGGCTCCTCCCTCCATCGGCTCCACCGTGGGTCGCCATCATGGCTGCAGCCAGGGTCTCGCCTGGCTCCTCCTGCTCCAGGTCTCTCCTGTCTTCTCCCTGGCTCCTCCCTCCGTCTGGTCCACTCTGGCTCCTTCCTCCACCTGATCCTCCCTGGTCCCTTCTGTTTCCTCCATGGCTCCTCGTTCCGTCGTCTCCACCCTGGACTCTGTTCACCGTCCTCCTCCCGGAAGTCCGTCCTCTGCCCAAACCTCCACCTGGGTTGTCCGCCTGCCTTCCTGCCAGCCCAGCGCCATCCCCTGTCACCATCCCACATCCACTCCACTTGGGTTTTCCGCCTGTCTTCCTGCCAGCCCAGCGCCATTCCCTGTCACCATCCCACATCCACTTCTTTGTCCTCCTTCTAAGTCCCCCTCCGTCCCACCCTTTCTTCCTGTGGCGCGAGGTCACGCCTTCCGGGAGGGGGGCGAACTGTCATACCCCTTTGAACGTTTTGTTGTGTTTTCATCCCTCATGTGTTCATTGACCTGTTTCTGTCTCTCTTTGATTAGTTAGTTCCTTGTGCCCATATTTGGTTATGTTCCTGTTTTCGTTATGCCATTATTAGTTCATCCTCCTCACCTGTCTGTCCCTCATCAAGCTCCCCTATATTTAATCAAGTCTGTGCATTCTGTCTTGGTCCAGTATTAAAGTTGAGTTGTGCGTGTGTTACATGCCTACCTTCTGTGGATTCCTTCTGTGTGGATTATATTAAACATTATTCTTCTTCATCTTCGTCGTCCGTTTCTCACACCGCACCGTGACGGTCAGCAGCAGGCAGTGTCGGGAAATTCCCTATTTTAGTTTAAGGTAATTTAGTATTTCTACCCTTAAATTTAGTTTAATTAATAACCTAATAACTTCAGGCTGTTTAGGTGATGCTAAACAATATTACTAGACTTAAATATAATTAATATAAATTAACAAGATATGAAAATATGCAGGCTAGTATTTTTCTTTCAGTGTCTGTTGACAATCTGTGTGACAAGAATGTTTCCTTATATCTGTTACGTTTAATAAGAATGTAAAAAATGCATTATTGTGTGTCTGTATCTTTTTGTCACGAATCCGGTCCGTGGACTTCCGTCCGATCGCCACCAGGTCACTCGTCCATCATATTGACTCTCTCACTACACTGACTGTTGCATGTCACCACGTACTACATTTCCCATGTACCATTTCACTAATCACACGCTCACCTGAAACCAATCACACACACTACATAACACCCACTCAGTTCCTGCTCAGATCGCCGAGTATTGTTTAGCGTGTGTCACTGCTATAGCTGATAGCTACCTTACGGAGCCTGCTTTAGTTTTCTAGCCTTATCTTAGTCTTGCCTTGTCTATTTTCTCGTGTTCTGATCATTGGCTGTGTACTTTGGATTACCTCTCTCGTCTTGCCCTGTTCGGATACTGTTTGCACCTGCCTGGACCTTTGCCTTGTACCTGGATTATCTCTCTAGTCTAGCCCTGTTGGATGACGTTCGTCATCGACTGACCCTCACTTGTTTACCGGACTGCTCTTGCCTTGTCTTCTACATACCAGTTTGCCATTGTCTGACCTATGCCTGTTTCTGACCACGTCTTCTAAATAAAGCTTGCAAATGGATCTGCACGTCTCACGTCTCATTCGTCCCGTAACACTTTTTGTTGATCAAGAAGGTAAATTAAAATATTTAGGAAGACATCTGCAATGTTTACTCAATTTTCTCCCAGTGTAACTTAATGTCCAGCTAACCCTCCCACTGCCACATTCAAGGTGAGTCAATGCCATGCACAGGGTGCTGTGGACGCCTGAGTCTGTCTCAAAGTCGAATACACGGTTGCTCTATACTTTCATAATAAAATTATTTATTGTGGACCAATGAATTTTGTGTTACCATGTGTGCTAAAGTTCAATTAGAAGCATGAGATAATTTAAAAGCAGGAGTTCACTGCAAAAACTGTAGCCTAGATACAGATACAGCATATTTTGGCCAGACGGAGAATGCTATATTCACGTGATGTTTATGTGATTTACACTTGAAGTTTTTTTTTCTTATTTATTAAAAGTGATAGTTAAAAAAAAAAGTCTTTTTTTTTTACTTTAAAGTTATTTTTAAGTTATATAAAGTTATTATATAAAGACAATTAGACCTATGCGGATAAATCGCAGACGATCACATTTTTATTACAAATTAATTGCACACTTACAATGATAAAATCATTTAATGCTTATTTGTGTAACAGGCATATGCCACCCAAGGAAACAGGTAGTGTTTAGCAAAACTGACGAAACGAAGACATTCACTGATTGTAAAACATGCATTGCCCACAACAGTATACACTGTGTTCTTGTACTCCTTTTCAACCATTAAAACAGTGTTTCAAGAATAAGAAAAGGAGGAAAAAAGGAGCCCGGTCCCATGAAAATGCGTATAAATAGTACGCCAAATAAAAACAAAAACTGTGGTATTGATATGCAAAAATTTACTTTGGCGTGCATATGATACGCACGTGTTTAGCGAGCACATAATGCGCAGTTTTCGCATGCATATGATACGAAATTTGTTGGCGTGCATATGATACGCAGTTTTCGTGTACATATGATACCATCTACCCCACAACCCTAATCCTATCCATTGCGTAGCATATACACGCCAAAGTAAATTTTTGCGTATCAATACCACTAGTTTTTGTTTTTATTTGGCATACTATTTATACGCACTTTCATGAGATCAGGTATAAAAAAGTACAACAGCCAGCACAAAGAAAGATTCACGAGTTCACACTTACATATCATAAACAGAGTAAAAGTTATGCGTGTTTGGCGTGCTGTCCGGGGAGAGGGCTCCGAGCTCGGTAATTCTTCCCGAACCCAGAGCACTCCCCCCTTGGGTTGGTGGAGGCACGGCCGTGCACACACCTTTTGAGGGATAACTGTCCTAAACCTATCTATTGCTGCGATGCAACTGCAAGCCAACTTTTATTAGACATGAGTGTGTTGATTTTTTTTCTTCTTTTCAATAAAGAACTTGTTGGCGCTAACAACACCACTTATGATCAATTTACATGCAAGTGGGAGCTTAACATTGATTTACACACTAACTTCTTCTCCTTAACACGACGGTTTTGGAACCAGATGGTCACCTGGCGTTCCGAGAGATTGGTTGCGGCGGAGATACGCCTTCTTTTGTCTTTGGTGATGAACTTGCTGGCGGCGTACTCTTTTTCCAGCTCCTTTAATTTAATTTTATTGTAAGGTACTCTCTTCTTACGACCACGAGGGAACCCATTAATTTCGGTCTGGTGTGGCACCACATCTGCAAAAAATGGTTCAAGACAGGAAGAACATATCTTAGAAATCACATGATTTACTTAAGACTACTTTTCAAGTCACTGGTAATAATGTCTTGTGACTCTCAAATAGACTCTAAATAACTGGTGAATTAAACTGCTACCACAGTTCTGACCAAGATTTTATTTTACTCCTCTCATACACACAATTTTTTAGAGTTAAGGTAAATATTTCATTGACTTGCAGTATATGAGATTTTATATATGTGACCCCCCAGATAGCACACATACGTCTGTACGATGTCTGTTAAAGATCACTTCATCTGGAAAGCATCTGCTGTGTACAAACATCTGATAGACGGCATCCGTGATTGATACGCAGTTTTCGTGTACATATGATACCATCTACCCCACAACCCTAATCCTATCCATTGCGTAGCATATACACGCCAAAGTAAATTTTTGCGTATCAATACCACTAGTTTTTGTTTTTATTTGGCATACTATTTATACGCACTTTCATGAGATCAGGTATAAAAAAGTACAACAGCCAGCACAAAGAAAGATTCACGAGTTCACACTTACATATCATAAACAGAGTAAAAGTTATGCGTGTTTGGCGTGCTGTCCGGGGAGAGGGCTCCGAGCTCGGTAATTCTTCCCGAACCCAGGGTACTTCCCCTCCTGTCTGGGGAGAGGGCTCCAAGCTCGGCATTTGCCCGAACGCAGAGCACTCCCCCCCGGTGGGAATGGGTCAACGGTGAGGAGGTGGGGTGGTGGAAGGATTACTAGAGCGAATGAAGGTAAGGCTGCTATGATTATTTATAGTGGTTCTCTCTCGTGGTGGTTGGATAGATGATGTAATTACTGATAGTGAATTGGCCGGGTTGATTATCTGCGCTTGCTCCTCCCGAAATTTGTTAATAAAACATCACTAAGTGAATACACTGTTTGGGGAAAAACAGTTTGGGACGTGTGTCAGTACTGGATCCGCGCATGGTAATTCTTCCCGAACCCAGAGCACTCCCCCCTTGGGTTGGTGGAGGCACGGCCGTGCACACACCTTTTGAGGGATAACTGTCCTAAACCTATCTATTGCTGCGATGCAACTGCAAGCCAACTTTTATTAGACATGAGTGTGTTGATTTTTTTTCTTCTTTTCAATAAAGAACTTGTTGGCGCTAACAACACCACTTATGATCAATTTACATGCAAGTGGGAGCTTAACATTGATTTACACACTAACTTCTTCTCCTTAACACGACGGTTTTGGAACCAGATGGTCACCTGGCGTTCCGAGAGATTGGTTGCGGCGGAGATACGCCTTCTTTTGTCTTTGGTGATGAACTTGCTGGCGGCGTACTCTTTTTCCAGCTCCTTTAATTTAATTTTATTGTAAGGTACTCTCTTCTTACGACCACGAGGGAACCCATTAATTTCGGTCTGGTGTGGCACCACATCTGCAAAAAATGGTTCAAGACAGGAAGAACATATCTTAGAAATCACATGATTTACTTAAGACTACTTTTCAAGTCACTGGTAATAATGTCTTGTGACTCTCAAATAGACTCTAAATAACTGGTGAATTAAACTGCTACCACAGTTCTGACCAAGATTTTATTTTACTCCTCTCATACACACAATTTTTTAGAGTTAAGGTAAATATTTCATTGACTTGCAGTATATGAGATTTTATATATGTGACCCCCCAGATAGCACACATACGTCTGTACGATGTCTGTTAAAGATCACTTCATCTGGAAAGCATCTGCTGTGTACAAACATCTGATAGACGGCATCCGTGATGTACATGTGCTATCAGGGCCTGGACCACAAAACCAGTCATATGGGTCAATTTTTCGAATAAATAAGCTTTCCATTGATGTATGGTTTGTTAGGATA
>NW_015538116.1:15014-22986 GCF_001515605.1 Sinocyclocheilus anshuiensis
ACAGTAGGAAATTTACTAAATATATTCATGGAACATGATCTTTACTTAATATCCTAATGATTTTTGTATTTATATTTTTTTGTATTTTGTATTGTATTTATATACAAATATACCCCAGCGACTTAAGACTGGTTTTGTGGTGCAGGGTCACAAATAATGATTTTTTAAATAATGTCCTGGCCACTCTTTTGCATATAAATGGAAAGAGGGCAGGGGCTATCAAGCTCCAAAATGGCAAAAGTATAAAAGTGTCCATATGACTGCCATTATTTAAATCTTCTGAAGCCATATGACAAGCATAGCTCAAGCAACAAACCAAAATGAAAGTTAATTTCATACCAACCAGAGCTAAGGCAGATGTCAAGAGAAAAATTTTTGATTTATGAATGATCAGTTTGTGTGCGTGTCTGATCTTCTCAATCAGGTGATCAGGTTCACAATGAAAATTCATTCATGGATCACTGAATTCACCAACATACATTCTAAAATCTGGATAAGTTTACTTTAATAACATTTCACCTGAGAAATAAATAAAACCCATTGACTGTAGATCCAACCCACTAAAAATACTGAAGAAATCTTTCAAAAAAACAAAAAAACAAAAGCAAATTTAATTCGTTAAGACTTGACAAGAAGCACTTTGGTCCACAGCTTCTTGAGTTCAAATTCTGCATGAAACTGCAGGGGTGACGTAGAGAAAAAGCTGCATTTGTTCATGTTGCACGAGTTGCAACATGCATTTTTTCAATTGCAAAACTTGCATTTGAGAAATGACACCGAAAAGAGTTGTGCTGGTCAAACACTTAATGCCCTGGGTTTATTAAACATTTGTCATATTTGTCATAAGTTTTTTTTATTATTCATTCTTCCAGGTGGGACTAAAAAAAAACACCTCAAAGATAAATGATGCCATTGGAACGGGCATTCATATATATATAGTCGTTGGTATAAGGAAATTAGAAATGATTTGTTCTGAAGGAATATTTTCACATTTGGAACATATTGGTTAATGCCGGGAAATTATTTCCAAAAAATAAATAAATAAATAGACTTCGTTCTTTTTTGCTTCCCATGAGGACTAAAGTTTTACTTTTAGAAATAAAAACGAAATAGGTTTATATGATAGATTTCAAAGAACATCTCAAATCATGTTTACTTGTGTTAATTTTAACTATTTTATTCTGTTTCCTCACTATATTGTATTTATAATACTAAACACATCCACACTTAAAAAAAAAAAGTTTCTTGGATTTAGATGATTTAATCATATAAATCGATTCCACATGAATTAATTAGGTAACAATTATTTATTCGCTTAACTTCAACATCATAAAACAGTTATTTTTTAAGTGACCCAATTAAGTAGTCTAGTCTCATTTAATAATATAAATATTTCCGTACTACTAGGCAACGAGCTTGTACATATTAACAGGATTAGTTCATGTTTACAGCTTAACTAAAAAAAAAATTCACATTTGTATGTACCGGTCCTCAGCATAAACAAAAGCTGAACCGTGTAACTGGTTGAAATGGAACATTAAACATAGGCTATTAATTAGTATCGAGTACCAATTTCCTATTTTGCACAAACCACAAAATAGAACTTAGTTTCAATTCTTTTTTTTACTCTCCCATGCAAAGCACACTGAGAACTACACATTTGTTAACTGCAAAAATCGAATACCTATATTCGCCCTATACCTAATTTAACCTTATATCGTATATTTTAAGGAATTACATTAAGGCAAAGAAATCATATTTAGAAGAGAAACACAGTTTTGTTATGTTGCTCACAATAATAAGAATATCTGTTAAGGCATTTAAAAGAAGCGAGATATATGAAATGTTAGCTTCCAAATTTTGTAAATGTTCAGTCATTTTCAGACAAACTAATTTGTTTTTGTTTTTAACAAAAACATGCCCAATAGGGTCAGTCAGTGCGGATTCTATTTTCTATTTTTAAATTGCTGCAATAACTGAATTACTATTATTTAAATGAATACATACTGTATATTGTACTTACGACGTGTTTAATATGTGCCCAAAGCACATATTTATCACATTTTTCAAACTTCTTAAGGTGTCAGTTAAAAAAGTTTAACTGACACATGCCAACCAACGTTTCAGTCACAGAAAATCACTATTGTATTACAATCAGGCCAACAATAACACAATCATAACCAGATCTCTTGAAAGTGCGTATCAGTAGCACGAGTTTATGTTTCGATTTGGCGTACTGTTTATATGCAAAAATTGACTTTGGCGAGCATATGATGCGCAATGGATAGGATTAGGGTTGTGGGGTACATGCGTATCATATGCACGCCAACAATTAACTTAATAAAGAAACAAAAAGAAATATGACCACTTTGCCATTAAAAACCAAAACTGAACTATTTTAATAGCTGTGTAATTGGGAAGAGAGAGAGAGAAAAGTCACGGTATCCAGTCGGACTCGGGCTGAGAATTCTCATAAAGCTGTTGGACAAGGGCCGGGCCCATGCAGGGCTCTATTCGTTCCCTCGTTGCCCCCAAACTGCCCGGGACCATATGCACCTGCATACCCTGCATAACCAGACGCTACGCCACTGATCTTATTTGTTCTTATCTGTTCATAAAAGTTTTATGTTTAATATAAGCGATTTTGTCATTGTAGCATTGTTGATGTTGTGTGTGTGTGTTTTTCATTAAGAGTAATACTGAATCAACCTTAAGAATTAATTTTGTTTCAAGAATAGGAAAGACCTAATGTTAAAGATCAGAATAAGCGCTACAGATGTGAGAATGCGAGATTAGTTGCTGCTGAGGTAGACGCTCTCGCTCTTTCTCTGCTGTCTGTAGAAATTGTTCTTAATTCTTAATTTGGGAACGGCAGAGACATGTTACAGGTTATAATATAATCCAAAAATCATGGCAACAACTGATTTTTTAAGTTAGTTTAATACGTTTAATCAGTTGAAACGACTTTCACAGTCAATTTGATTCAACTTAACTCATATTTAACCGTTGCTTATTGTCATTGTAGGCTTAGGCTACTTTCTTTCAATTAATTTTAATGAATATACTAATGAATAAAATTAATATTATTTATTTTGTATTACATATTGTTCATTCATTTATTTTTAACACCGCACCCCCAGCACCCCCATTTTTTCGTGGGCTACACTCCAGGGGGTGCTGCAGCACCCTCAGCACCCCTAGGGGGTGCTGCAGCACCCCCAGCACCCCTACTTCCCGCGGTAATGTCCAGGGGGCGTGGTTGGATCCACATCTAGGGGGTGGAGATTGGTAGGTTTAGTGATGTAGATTGGTGGGTTTAGGTATCAGGGGGTGAAGACAGGTAGGTTTAGGTATATGTAAGGTGGGAGAAGTTGGCTCTGGATCCAACCACGCCCCCTGGATCTTGTGTTCTGCAGTGAGGACCATCTCGGGTAAAATGCGCCTTTGATATTATTTTCATCTAAACCACTAGATGGCACTGACTTTTCCATTTATTGACATGACATGGTTAGAGATCTCCTTCAATACTTTCAGAATCTTTACTTATTAAAACTATGTTGTTTCTGTATTTTAACATATTTTTATATTAACATATTTTAACGACAGTATATTTATTGAAAAAAAAGTGATTGTTTTGAAGAAGTATTAACTTTGACATTATTTAAAAAAACAACAACATTATTTTAGCTAAATATTTGTATCAATACCGTGTGCCTTTTACCCCATGCTGGTGACCCTTTTACCCCGTGTGTGAGGTAAAAGGCCCCTCTTGGCACCTCATACATCAAGATTTTTTAAACAAAATATAAACAACTTGAATGATTTATTTTCACACAAAATCTGTTGCTCCATTAATGTTCAATACAACGTATATATATTTTCTCCAATGATACATTTTAGGCGCAGTGAAAACGAAAATGACTGAGCCGTGGCCAACAAATTATAAAATTAATGTAGGCCAAGAAATTTGCAGACAAAACCTTGATAGCTAAATAAATAAATAAATAAATAGACAGACAGATTTATAAATTTTCATGACTGATAAATTTTCATGGTTCTGTCACGCCCCAGGGGTGTATTCCAGAAAGCACGGTTAACTTACCGTCAGCTAGACACTGAACTTTCGGTTGATTAACCCCCAACCTTGTTTACTCGAGGCAGTGGTTCCAAAAACACGTCCGGGAGTAAGTTCCTGGTTAAGACTCAAGACATTCTCAACAGAGCGACGAATCGACGAGTCACTATGGAAACGGACACTAAGAAAAAGCGTGCCATGCTGCCTTTGGTAATTAGATTATAATCTCTATATGAGAAGATCTTGCAACAGAAGCAGTAAAAACTGTTGGCTTTTTTAGAATAGATCAGCCAGCTTCTCTTCATTTTTTCACCATTCTGTAATTTTCTAAAAAAGTAATGGTGATGGCACCCTCTCCCATCTTCTCTTTTCGGAAATATGTAGTCTGGTGTCAACTGACATGGTCCTCTGTGCACTAGTTCTGTTCTAACTTTGTCTGTCATGGCTGGCCAGTCAGCAGGGTCTAGAAGTGCTGCCACAGTCAACTCACTTTCTGATGGTTGTAAATGGACGACAGCAGCCTGCA
This sequence comes from Sinocyclocheilus anshuiensis, assembly GCF_001515605.1. Classification (NCBI taxonomy): domain Eukaryota; kingdom Metazoa; phylum Chordata; class Actinopteri; order Cypriniformes; family Cyprinidae; genus Sinocyclocheilus; species Sinocyclocheilus anshuiensis. The sequence continues at coordinate 19,616 of NW_015538116.1, forward strand.
GATGTGTAGCAGTAGCAGCAGCCACACCACACAATGAAGAACTTAGTCCCTCATCTGTAAACAAAGCAAAACACAAGTCATCTATTTTTGTAAGTGAATTCTACTAGCTCTCTGTGTGTTATATGTTTACAAAAATATTTATAAGAACCCATGCATGAAGATGGAAAAAAAAGATGAATCATATTTCAGAGCAAATTGAAACTCTTATTAAGCTAGTTAAAACTGTATTCTACTCACAAAAAATGATAGTTGTGGGATACAAAATAAACTAGATGAAACTGTTATTAGTTTAGCTCTAAATACAATCTAATGAAGATGGTATATTATTCTTGTACAGAAATAAAATATTTTTAAGAATGTTTTTTTTTCTCCAAAGTTAAAAAAATGTGTTCAATAGCAATACACCACTCATTTGTGTTCTATAATTTTTTAGTACCCTATCCAGTGTATGAGAGTAACTATTGTACAGCAGTATTTCATATGAGAAACATGCACACACCTGCTGATGGCCTAGTCTGGCCAGAATCCAGTGGTGTCAATCCAGTGGCTGTCCCTGAGTTTGATGTGTCAGCTTCACTTACATGTGCAATCAGACATTGCATTGCCACATACCATTTTAAACCCTTTTGAAACTATTCTATATAGCTAAAGCTGTAAACAAGAAGTAAACACTTACAGTTAGGACTGGGGCTTGCCTCTGATGCTTCTCTTCCTACAGTAGCATCTGCCTTGTGTTTCTCCAAAAAATTTGTTGAGTGCACCTGTCATGATTGTTTGTACCATTAATATTAAACTCTCCAGCATAACCAAACAGGTTCTCATAATCTACACACCCAAATCACAATGCCTGTCTGTCTGTGACTTCAACTGCACTATTACAGCATAAAGAAATGCATTTATTTGATGTTTTTAAGTTATTTCTTGATATGCACTGAATTCATGTAAAACTCATTTTGAATTTTTTTGTTTTTCTGTTGAAACTATGTTCGTTTGGCAGGTTCACGCTGGTTGTCAAACTTGTCATAGTTATGACACTATCACTTGGTCAATTTACACTAAACAGCCGTCTCTGATAATGATTTTTTATTCAACTTTACTATGCTATAATATTCCGCTGCTGAAATGACCATATCCATGATGTGTGGTAAATCCGTCCCGTGCTAATATGCAGTGTCATGTTTTGCTCGTGATGATGGAGCGATAGCTTGTAGTAGAACAGAACAATTAAACAATTAGCAACCAATTAGTACCATACCTGTATATTTCACTTTCTTTTTCTCATCCTCTTTTTTCTTTTTACGATACTGAGACCCTGATGGCTTTGACCTTTTCATGATGATGAAACTAAAACACTTAATCCAGGTAAGCATGTGTAGCAGAGTGAGGTATAGACCCAGTATGATTGGCTGGCGTTACCCAAACAGGTGAACCTATCAGTGTTGGACTGCACTTCTGCTCTGCTCTACTGTTTTGTTCTGTTAGAGTTCTGTCTGGAATTCATCTGGGTCCGTCTGTTATATTATGTTTTGTATTGTTTGGTGCGTGAATTTAGGTGGGAGGGGTTGGCCATGGTACCTTGTACTGCGTGTCCACATGGAGTGCTGTGTTTAATATTTTTGATTTTTCACGAGTGTGTGTCATGGGTATTGAGTGTGGGGTAGAAATCTGAGGGTCTTTGCTGGCCACCTCCCTCTTTATTTTCTCTTATTGTATTGTACTTGTTTTGTAAGTTACTGGTAAAGATGAGTGATGTATTGAGACCTGGTGTGAAGTGTTGTATGTGTTTTTATCAATTGTATGTTAATAAAGTGACTTTTGTTTATACCCATTTATTATTATTATTATGCTCACCCTGCCTTTGGCAACGAACCTGTGTCCCTTTGTTTAGGGCTGTTATGTCCCGGTGTATTCCGGGTGGCGTAGTCGATAGGATTTCTCTTATTATTGGTAATTTTCAAACTCCTGACCACTTACTGCCACACATGGATGACGACGTTCCCCTGCCGCCTTCTACATCTCATTTCTCTATTCTCTTCCCAGCAGCGGCCACTATCACCAGGGAGACTTGTCACTCAGATAATCGCAAGTAATCATAATGCCGCGAAATAGCAAAAGTACAAAATAATAATAGTAGTAATAATAAAATGTATATATAAAAAAAATCTCTTGGTGGGGCAGGGGCTTTCACTGGCGCCCCCCAGCTGTTTGCGCCCTAGGCGAGCGCCTAGTTCGCCTACACCTAGAAACGGCGCTGCCCCCCAGCAGCTTTGTCTTTCTGCGTTTTCTCCCTATATGCTCCCTGTGACCTAGTTCCTCCCTCGTGTTGATTTGTGTTCTTTGATTTCAGGGGCGGTTCAATAAGGAGGTTCAACCAACTCCGAATTAAAACTTGAACTCCGAGTTGACTTACCCTGAGAAGGGAAACTTTCGGTTTTCGGTTTCAGAACAGCTGAATTGTGTTAGTTCACTCAACTCTGAGTAGGTTGACTCGGAGTTTAGCGCGTGCACCACAACTATGAGAAGTCATGATCAATGGAGCTCCGAAATTATGATTCACCATGGCAACAGCACAGACAAAAATACGTCCGCATACTTCCGAGTCAATAAATAACTTTAATTCTTAATCACTGTTATAATATCGGAAGTAAAAATGGTAAATTATTGAACTAATATTCATTTTCATGGTAGCCTATCCCACGGCAAAAAAAAAAAGACCGTAGCAGCATCTAAAAAATGAATGATAAAAACACAGTTCAATTAAGGTAAAGGTTTAAGCATAAAAGTTTCATTGGTGTAGGCTACATAACTTAACAAACATTTTACATATTAAATATCATTCAGTGTCTATTTCAATGCGCAGCAGCTTTTTCCACATAGTTTAACGCTCTTTTCATATAGACTAAATAACTATTCTGTAATCCAACCCGTTACATTTCTTAAAGGGGTGGTTGATTGCGATTTCACTTTTTTTAACGTTAGTTAGTGTGTAATGTTGCTGTTTGAGCATAAACAATATCTGCAAAGTTACGAAGCTGAAAGTTCAATGCAAACGGAGATATCGTCTTTTAAAATTCTGGCAGTTTAATGCCTACAAAAACGGCTGGTAGGGACTACAACGAGTTACTTCCCGGGTTCGTGACATCACAAACCCAGATAAACCCCACCCCCGGGAACACGCAAGAAGGAGGCGAGGCCATGCTGCGCTGCTTTAGAGAAGAGGAAGAGAAAACTAGGGGTGCACGTAAAAATCTATTCATATATGAATCACGATTCTGTCTTCTAACGATTCTAATGGATTCACAAGTTTCAAAATCAATGTTCAAAAGCAGCAGTTCTCAATATTGTTCCTCGCGTTCCCCTGCTCTGCACAC
>NW_015538116.1:23038-23286 GCF_001515605.1 Sinocyclocheilus anshuiensis
AACATAGGCCTACCATTAAAAGCCGTGCTTGCACAGGTTCTGCACGATCCTCTTCAATAATATCCTCTGCTTCTGAATCGGGCTCAAACTGATAAGCGATATTAACAATGCCGTTGTTTACAATACAAGCGGAGCACATGCCGCTTAGGTGAGGGGCGGGACGATTAGACATGCACTAGAGGCGGTTTAGCCAATCACAATACACTGGGCTAGCTAACTAATCAGAGCCCATCGCCTATTTCTGAGGG
>NW_015538116.1:24209-26623 GCF_001515605.1 Sinocyclocheilus anshuiensis
GCACTAGAGGCGGTTTAGCCAATCACAATACACTGGGCTAGCTAACCAATCAGAGCCCATCGCCTATTTCTGAGGGCGGGGCTTCATAAAAACAGGAAAAGATCAGCCCATTTCTCCGAGAAGGGACAGAGCGGTGTGGAATAAGGGTAAATTATGTGAAAAATAATGCGTTTTTTTTTTTTTAAAACGAAGCATTAACACATGTTAGACTGCACCCCATAAACACAATCAAGACTAGAAAAAACACAGTGAACCACCCCTTTAATTAGAGTAATAAAATTAACAACTGACTTGTACTCAGTCGACAGCAAGAAGGCAGAGGCTGCAAAATGGGGGGAGAACCTGCACCAGCACCACTGAGAGATGAAGAGATGGTCAAGTAAGAATTTTAAAATTCAAAAGGAAAAACAATAACGGTTGCTTTTGTATTTGTAGAAAATAAAGATGACCAAATAAATTGTAAATAATTTGTGTTTATTTAACAGCGGGTGGTGGTGGTTATGGCATACATCTCGTACTGCCCTTTCATCTGGCATCCTTCCATTACATACAGTAATCTGATTCGATTGCGATGGTGGGAATTTGCGTGTCATCAATGCATCCAACCACACTGGAAATCACGAAGGAAATTCTAATTATTGGGTTACTTCCAGAGGTCACAGCAAGATGTTTTCAAGTGAACATAATTTATCAGATTAGCCTCATTTAAACCGATTTCTACAACACTCTGACCTACAGTCCAGTGAAACTCCTCTTTGACGGATTTGTGCCCAGGAAAAAAAAGTCTGAGAAAGAGCGTATGAGCGATGCACACTTTCCTGATCAGTCTGCATACAGCGGCCTTAGTTACTAATTTGCTCTGCATCTCTGATGTTTAAAAAAAAAAACAACAGTCAAAATATCTAAATATTCTTAAATCAAGATGCATTTTCTACATAAAAAAGACAAGGTATTTAGTCTTGTATTTAGCTCCTGACCAGGTTAGGTTCATAGAGTAAGTTACCATGGAAACTGACTCTGAGTATAAGTTACCTCTCTTTCAGAAACGGGCTTGACTTACCCTGCTTTCTCAAGTTTGACAAACCTCCCACTCTGAAACGGAAAACCCAGAGTTTCCGTCATTTCAGGGTTAACATATTCAGTTTTCACTTAACCTCCTTTCTGAAACGGGCCCCAGGTGTTCCCTAATTAGTTTCCATGGTTGTTGATTAATTACGGCACCTGTTTCAGTTCTCCCTGATTACGATCCCTGTGTTTATAAGCCCAGTGTTTCTAGTGGTGGGCAGAGCGAGGCTTCATGAAACACTGAAACAGTCGAAGCAAATGTGCCGAGGCTTCGAAACAATTCGACACCCGTCTCTACGGTGACACCTAGTGGTCATTTTCAAGTATTGCTCTCAAACAGCATTGATAACGAATCAGTTAAGCGAATTGACGAATCTTAACTTATATGTTGTGCTTATCATTCCACCATGTGTGTTGGGGGAGTGGTTTGTGTGCATGACTGGCATGGTGTCAGAGCCTGTCTCTTCAGGTTTGAAGCCCAAATGAAGCATGTATATAATTATAACAAATATTTGAAAGTTGTTTTTATTGTTCTGTTCTTGTAATGTGTTGTAACATCTCTCTGACAACTGAATGTTCTTTTGGTCATGAAAAAATTAACATTAATAAAAGACATCAAGCCACAAAGCCTGGCATTTTTTACATATAAAGATTTTTATTCAAATATATTAATATATATGTTCTGCTGTATTAACTCCACTTTTATACTTTGTGGGAGTTAGGTTAAGACAGATGCACGATTGTGTGATTTGTTCCTGACCCTGTCGATCAAAAGCAGATTCGGGTTTCGAAACACTTGTGAAACGCCCCAATGCTTTGATTCGCCTTAGTCACGTGACATGGGTGTTTTGAATCACACTTCAGAGCAGTGTTTCGAAACATCTACGTTTCGGGATCTCAACACTGCGTCGAAATGTCAGTTTCGCATCAGCCATCCCTATATACCAATTTACGAGTTAGGGAACTGATTGAGACACCCATAGTGTTTTACAATATTAACTAAGAGCTGCATATTGTATATGTTATGTTATGTATATGTACTGTATATGTTGTTGTATATGTTATCTTAGGCTATTAGATTAGCACGCTAACCATAGCGAATGCATTAGCGAATTTTAGCTTAGCAAACTGTTAATCAAAAAATAACAATTTGTTGCTTTGCTCATATCTTGTAATACCTTTAAATTGCTTTCAAATTCCAAGGGGGATCAGATTCCGCAAAGTTAATTTGAAAGTGACCAGTTCAAATTAAAGGGGTCATATAATGTTGCTAAAAAGAACATTATTTTGTGTATTTGGTGTAATGAAATGTGTTTATGCAGTTTAAGGTTCAAAAAACACATTATTTT
>NW_015538116.1:26714-31912 GCF_001515605.1 Sinocyclocheilus anshuiensis
TGAACTTTCTGCTCCCCCATGGCCCCCTGAACTTTCTGCTCTGCCATGGCCCCCTGAACTGTCTGCTCCGACATGGCTCCCTAGTCTGCCTGCTCCGCCATGGCTCCCCGAGCTGTGTTAAACGTCATCTCCGTGTGTGTTACCCTGTTCATTAAAGTTTGTGAAGTTGAGTTACTCCTGCGTCTCCTCGTCTCCTTGCTCCTCGTTCCGACAGTAGAAGTGTGACAGGTTCATCTTTGCAAATTCTATTTTAATTTACAATATTGGGTTATAAGTGTGATCGCTTCAGTATATTCAAACATTACCAATACATAACTAAAAGAGAATATCACGTAAAAATTCAAAACAACTACATAAAAATACATGACATCTTTATGTGAATGATTCTTGGAAGTAGTTGACACTTTATTTGCACATGAGACCTAGTTGCACCAAAATACGTCTACATCGAATCCACTCTGAACAGTTCTTAAGCCTGTCCATTAAACTAGCAGGCATGTGCACACATCAAAGGGAGCTTGAGCACCTGCCCTTTTTCTTCCTTGAGTGAAAGTGCCCTTCTTTCTGGGGAGATTTTTTTTCTTTTTTTTTTAAATAAATAAATGAATATGTATATGTATGCGTGTGTTTCTGTTTGCGCACAGCTTTCCCTGTCAAACAAATAAAAAATCTAAATATCAGGTCGGGTCAGGAAATGTTGAGACTCTGTCGAGTTCCGATGCCTTTCTCCCTCCGCGTTTCCGCGCAGCACAGCAGTGTAGCACACATTGATCGGCACATCACAGACAGACAGAGAGCCACAGAAGTGAAGCCCTCCCTCCCTTTCCAGTTGTGTTTGTCTTGTTGTGGAAGTGAGTGGTGATGAACAAAAGACTAAGCTACCTGTGCCTCGAATTTACAGCTAATTATCCAAAAGACAAAAGGCAAATATAGTTAATTTGTCTTGCTAACATCCATGACTCATGAGAGCTACAATGTAAGTTAGCTAAAGTTTAGCTAACTAGTAACATTAGGTTAGACCAGTGCTCGTTCTTTCACTGCATGATTCAGTTTATTAAAATGCATTTAGAATGATCACAAAATTCAAGATATGGGTGCAGAAATGTATATATTTATATCATTTCATAGTTTAATTTCATAGTTCAGTCCCAAACCCCACATTACAGTTTGATTGGATTTGTGATTGTCTTTAGGTAGTCTAGAGAGGCAGCTGTCAATTTGGGGCAGAATAAAAAATCTACAGAGATTCTGATCAGTCACACTATGTTGGCAGCATGGATGGGAGGGGAATTTGAATGGCACCATACTGCCAAAACGTCCCTTCTCACAAGTCTATCATTCTTAGTTTACAGAAGTGTTCCTGACTGAACTTATTTCATATTTGTGCATGTGTGAGGGAGAAAACATTCACAAGCATTTGCGGATTGGGTGCAGAGAACCATGGCATCATAACCATGCCAGTGTCATTACAGAGCAGCTCCTTCTGTGTTCACATGCATGTGTTCTTTATTACACAGTAGTTCAAAAAAGGACCTTGACCTTGCACTGATATAGAGACAGACAGTCTGTGACAAGGAGAGAGGACATATCCAGCCCTCTTAAGTCTAACCAAAAATAAGAAAGCATGTCTCATCAAAAGTAATTACTGAAGTTACTCTGAATGCTTCTTAAGCTCTTGGCATTCAAATGGAAGCTACAATTTAGCAGTATGTACAGTATTCAAACACAAGAAGCAGTTTATTGGATAAAATAAAGCAGGATCTTTGTATATTTATGTGCATTTCTTGGATTATAAAGAGGGAGTGTCTCATGCGGATGTCAACAACACAGTCCTCTCAGTGTTCTTGGAAATGCAGGGCAATAAAAACTGTTTTTCAAAATGACTGTATCATGCTTTAAACATGAATTATCTGTTAATGGCTTTAGACAGACTGTAACTGACTGAGCAAAGCTTATATCTATGGTTTGATAGTCAGGGATGAGCAGTATTTCAGATGCATGTATTTAAAATACATATTTGAAATATGAAATACTATTTTGTATTTTAAAGCCTTTGGGGGGGAAAAACAAATGTAATTTTTATTTAAATATATTTATTAGTATTTTGCATTTTCAAAATACATAAACACTTTGTGCCAGTCAGCCTCTTTAGTGCTGATTTTGTCATGCATCAGCTAGTTCAGACACGCCCCTCCCCCCAACCACAACATTCATTCACGTGAGCTGCAGCTGTAACTCCATTCTGCATTAGGTGAGCGACTTTTCTGGAATAAGTTATGGATAAGATTTCTGGATGTTATGGTCAATCGTACTTGTTGATTAAAGTTAAAATATTGTATAATTCAGATTTGCCTTCAGCCTTCAACACAAAGAACATAATATTTTCAGGAAGTTATTATTATGAACATAATTTGACTCATGCACACAATGAAATCATGCGTTTTATGGCCTACAATATAACATGTTATCTACTAACATGTACTACATGCTCAAATAAAGTTTTATGAACGGATAAACCTTACATTTCACTCTTTAACTCATATTTAAGAAAATGATCAAAATCATAAATTATAGGCATTTTATCTGCTCCGTAAACAATTCTACATAGGCTGCCTTAGTCAAAGTGTTGATGTCTTTAGAATACACATTAGCTTGTTTTAAATATACCAATTAAGATTTACAACAAAATTTGATACAATTTGCAAAATGACAGATAGACTGAATGAAAATGTAACTCCAGTGACTGACAGCGGGTGGTGCTTATGGAGCAGCAGAAATAGACATTACACGGAGGGAAGATGAAAAGAAAATGCCACTGAAACTTTTCTGAAGACAGTCGGTTCTCCCTTATGCATTCATTGAATTGATTAATTCATACATTATCAGCACTCTGCCTTCCACTGTTTTCAGACAAAATGAAACCTACACTGCATGCAGCACCTGCGTGTGAGACTGTTAATTTTGCGTAATGCTGAGCTGGATTTATCGCAGTTTTTCCACATATTCATAGATGAATCCTTATTAAAGATAAAGTTATTCAGTCAAAAGCAGATTTGAGCAGAGTGATTTCTCTTTCATTCTTTAATTAACATTAATGACACAGACAGCAAACTGCTCTCACTTTCAGACCAAATGTATGGATCTGACACATACACATCAGATTTTTTTTCAGTTAACGTTCAGTTAAAACGTTTTATTTTAACTTAGTTATAACTGTGCTTACGAGGATGCTCACCAAAATGGGCATTTTGACTTATTTTGTGTATATTTGGCCGTTCAAGTGCGAAAAGATGGAAAGTGAAATCAGTTTTATAATGGTGCGCTGTCAGAGACCCAAAGCGCGCACAGAAACCAGTGCTCGAGTACCAAATTTAGCTCTCTTTCACGATGTCTTGTGCTTGAATGGTTTAGAATAATTTGAATGCTTAAACTGGCAAAACTTTAAAACGCATATGATGAACTTTTTTGGAAGTGTATACTTTCGCCTGGCTCTACGCCGCGAATCTGCTGACTGTGTATGCTCCATCCTTTTATACTTGATATGCTCACCATTGTACAATTCTGTGAAATGGCAGGGGACGACTCTGAGTAATTGTTCTCCAAACCATCAGAAAGCAGCAGTTAGAGGAAGTAGTTTGCTGAATAGTTTATCAAACAATCGTTTCGTGTGAAGTTTGTGAATAAATTAATTATTTACATATCAACTGATTAGGTTGTGGGTCATTTTGGAGACACATGTGAAAATGTTTTTGAGTTCACTTTTGAGTAAACCCCCACAAATTAATCAAAAAATCGTGTAAAACCCAGTGAACTTGAGATTATGACTTGTGACATTAGAATAAAACATATGAATATGATAACAAATGTATAACACTAAATTGAACAATACTCTCTTATGTATGTTTTTTTAAATTAATTAAACATTTTATTTTAATTAATGTTTGTATTTAACACGGACCATTACTTTATTCATTATTTCTGCTATTACAAGCTCATTTAGTAAATGAAAGCATTTAAAAATGTAGACAAGTGCAAACTTGGTGCTTAAAACCAGTTAAACTCTGCGTTAAATCTCTCCAAAATCGCGTTAAAAATGTTTATGCTTCATGTACATAGCCTTCCTTATATGGTATCAGCCCATATATGGGTTCATTTGCAAGCTTGGAGTGTCTTCTTTACAAAGAATACCATTCCTTTTGGTTTTTATATTCATAAAGCAGTAAAATTAAGCTTAGAAATGTATTCGTCCCACACATGAATTTCCGCCTAACCATTGCGAATAATTTTTACGAAGAATGTGTATTTTATATATTTTTCACAAAAAAAGACAAGTTATATATCACAAGAAAGCTCTCATTCTCAGGAATTTGTCGATGTAGATTATTTCATTGTGTGACAATCACAGATCGAATGATCTTCAATAGAATCGCGATGTAAAATTTTGTCACCTCTGAGCGAATTTACATTTATACTCGTAGCACTGCTTCAGTCAGCCGCAAACAGCCACAAATATCTATATACTCTATATTATCTTTTAGATTAGGATCTCTTCTTTCAAACAAGACCATTTCCACGTTTCTGCGGGCTTCCATCGGTGAGATATATAGCGTTTTGTCCAAGTTGCGCAATAGACGTGCTTCTGCCAAAGACGTGCTCTCCATATCAAAAGCGCTCTCAGCCAGCGCGTCTGATGTTATAGAGATCTGTGTTCGGTTGTGGACTGCAACTGGTCAGATTACATGTCTCTCAACTCAGCGGCCATTTCAGAAGCCTTGGAGAGGAATGAACGCGTGTCTGGTAAGGCTTCATGAGCGTGTTTTTGAGCCGTTTTTGATATTTGAATCTTTGTTTTGAAACGTAAAAGCACAGCTAGCAATCTGATACACTGTTTATTGACAGAAAAGTACAGTACATTATGCATTTCAGTAAATATACAGTAAATATACATGGATTATTACAGTGCTGTGTGGATGAACTGATATGTGTTTGTTTGACGCTCATGTTTGTTTTGTGGTTATATTAATATTTGAAAAGTATATAATGTTATTTATAAATAATTACACTCATATTTTGTAGTTCAAAGGGTTTTCTTTACAATGAAACCATTTTTTTAATTTCCTCTATTGTATGTGTGTAGGGCAAACATTTGAATCTGAGTATGTCAAATTTAGGCGAAAATACCAAAAAACGCCCTGAGC
>NW_015538117.1:0-1400 GCF_001515605.1 Sinocyclocheilus anshuiensis
TTCTAATGGTGTTTGTATTTGCACTGTTCTAAACATTAATATTGTGGTGTACCGCGTTTATTATGAGGGGTAGAATCCACAGCTCAGTACTCACTACTCAATACTCATGAGTACTTTTAAATAGGCTACTCTTTTACTCTTACTCAAGTAGTTTTTTTGGACAAGTACTTTTACTCTACTCGCACTAGATTTTTTGGAAGGTAATGGTACTTTTACTTGAGTATATTTTTTCAGTACTCTTTCCACCACTGGTTTTCAGTGATAACATTACCTAGAAGTTGGGCATGCCAAAGTATTCATCTCCATTCACAAGAGAAAGTCTTGTTAATTTTAATTGTGTATATTTACTAAAAAGGCTCAGAAAAGAAGAGTACTCTGGAAGTTTGGATGACAATACAATATTTTTTCTCATGACAAATTTACTGGATTCACTTTTGATCAATTTTAAGCATCCTTGATAAATAAAAGTATTCATTTCTATAATTTCCCATAAAAATAATAAAAATTATACAGACTCAAAGCTTTTGAATGGAATAGTGTATGTTACAAAAGCTTTTTATTTCAGATAAATTAAAAAGATCCAAAAATCTGATCCAAAGCTGGTCTTTGGATCTTTGTATTCATCAAAGAATCCTGAAAAAAAAATGTACTCAACTTTTTTTAATATTGATAATCAGCAAATCAGCATATTAAAATGATTTTTGAAGGATCATGTGACTCTGAAGACTTGCGTAATGATGCTGAAAATTTAGCTATGATCACAGGAATAAATTACATTTTAAAATCTATTCAAATAGAAAGCTATTTTAAATAGTAAAAATATTTCAAAATGTTACTGTTGTGTTGTACTTTGGATCAAATAAATGCAGCCTTGGTGAGCAGAAGAGAATTCTTCAAAAAACTAAAAATCTTACTGTTCAAAAACTTTTGACTGGTGTAGGCTGATTATTCTTATAGATTGAAACAAATGTGCTTCAGCCAGAAAATGGGTATGAAAAGTGCTCCGAGTCGTTGCAAAAAAAATAAATACAAATTGAACAACAACAAAAACTGGAAATGTGGCTGGAGACGAGCTTATTGAAAATGCAAACTGATTGTCTGCCAGCAGGAGGTGCTTTTAGAGTGATAAAACTAGCGGTTTCTCCAGTAATGGCTGTAATCAAAGCAGCTCCGCTCATGAACGCTACTTTATCAGATAAAAATGAAAATGTCATCGAAACTTTTCTGAGGACAGTCGAGTCCCTTCAGAGATACATTCATATAAAACACCCGCGACGTGTTTTGATTTTGAAACGTGCAGTGCTCATGTTTATTCAACAAAGTCAAACGCCACAAATAAATCAATGTATGGGAAACACTGGTAATGTATATCGAAATATCGGAAATGTGTTTAAAAATCA
>NW_015538117.1:1707-2608 GCF_001515605.1 Sinocyclocheilus anshuiensis
ATCACAGACATATCTGTTGATTTCTTGAACGCAATGGCCAATCAGAAACGTTTTGTCAGAATTCACTCACCGCTGAAAGCGCTGCAGTTTTTAAGTGCAGTTTTGCACGCTCGTGAATCATCTCCTGACTAAGTGCAGACGTGATGTAAATAAGAGATTCATTGTGCAGTTTAGAGAGCTTCATTGATTATAACGGAACTTTGTAAGATCGCGATGAGCGAAGATGAGTGACGCTTTTTAGTGATAAAGGGAGCGCGCTTTGTACACTTTCAAGGTATAATCCATTCAGAATTTGTATTAAACTTTTGTTTTTCGGACACATAGGCTACTACACCCTGTAAAGTTTCGGGAATGGCATTTCACTCTCGGAATAGCAGTGGTTTGCAATGGACGGAACATAAAATATGTTGATTTAATTCTGGAACCGGTCCTAGCCAAACCTCCACAGAAAGCTCGCATCCCGAGCGAGATCTAATTCACGGATGAAAAGCGTGTGTAAACTTTATTGAGATCGTGACATATCAACCAGTAATTTAATTTCATTTCCAGTAACGGTCGGTAGAAAGTTCAGCAATGAATGGTGTGCGATTTATGACAGAATATAGTCCCACAACTGAACGTTTATTCTTTCCTCACGTGTCTCGCCTTTGGTAACAACGATTCAAAACGTAAACATTTCAAGTGACACGGGAAAAAGACATGGAAAACTTCAGTGAATATCTGAAAAGCAGCGTGCACATTTCTGTTTAGAAATGAAAGGCCATCAACTGACAAACAGGAAGCATCACCATTCAAGTCAGCAGCAAGAGTCAAAGCTCCACAGTTTACTAAACGGTGGCAACCTCTTTAAGTTATTCTTGACTGTGTTGGATTGACTGCTTTGATGCGTTGCCATGCAGTA
>NW_015538117.1:2716-9953 GCF_001515605.1 Sinocyclocheilus anshuiensis
TTTTTTCCTTGCCCCCCCATGGCTCAAGAGTCAAATGTCGCCCATGGTCATGCATGTAGTGTGTTGAACATTCAGAACATGTTGTTCATCCACCTTGGGAGGTCAAACTAAATATAATAAATGAATATAAACACTAAATAAGTATAAAATAAATTTATAATAAACAGTGCTCAAGGACTATACTTTACTTAGCAGGTTCTGAATGTTTCCAAGCAGAACATTTACAAACCTTAATTGGCGGTTGCAGAGAGCTAATGGGGGGATAATATACAAAATGGTGTATATTTACAATGTATTTATGCCAGCTGACCGCACAAAGAGCAGGATCATCCGGTGCTACATGTGCTGCCATGGAAACAGTGAGGCTTTCAGGTCCAGCTGTGCAGTGTGACGTAAAGACTCATTGTACAGATCTGAATGGAGATGTGTACAGGAATCAAATTAAAGAACACACTTATTTGAGTAATTTACCCTTCATTTCAAGGGCAGGAGTTTGTCCCAGTAATTTGCTTGCAGACAGAATCTTCACAGCATTTCTGACATAATGAAGTCGAACTGCCTTGAACTCTTTCAGAAGTAAACTGGATTAAAATGAGAGATGTCAGTTGAAAAGCATCAGTGAAAGATGACTGATGTTGACATTGTTCTTAACAGTCAAACACTTCAGTTTTCTCAGTAATTTGAGTTTAAAGTAATTTGAAAAAGAATTCTCATCCTAATTACTACGGTGGCCGAGAAGTGCTAAACAAATCACAATTCTGAAAACAAAATAAATTACAAACGCAAATGCAAGTCTAAAAAACAAAATAACAATTCAGAAAACACAACAACAATTCAGAAAACATTATAACAAGTCTTTTTTTTTCAAAATTGCCCTTACTATGGAATACAAAATACAGAGTGTATATTTACATTTAGCTAAAAGTGTCTGAAAAACATCAGCTTCAGTGGCGCAGATGGATAAGCGCGTGTCGTTGGCTTTTTGACACAATCGACGTGGGTTCGATCCCGCCTTTTGCCGAACTTTTTTTTTTCTCCCTTTTCAAATCTCGTATTAGCAATGGATTCTATTTACACTAAGTGAAAATAGCAGTATTTTTAGCAATATGCTATTTACACTAAGTGCAAATACCTATTTACACTATGTTAAAATAGCAGGATTTCTACTATCAAGTATACTACTTGTTGCAAATAGTGGCAATTATCTGCACTTCAGTATTGTAGTACATTATAAAACAGTATGCAATAATAACGTATTGAGTGTCAATTATAATTTTAATTATTAAATGGATGCCACCTTATTGGTACAATAAAGCCCTCCCTACACCTACCCTAACCCTACCCGATACTTTATTTTCAACTTTTTGATTATTTCCTTAATTTTTATTGAAAATAAATGCCTTTACGATGTGATACGAGATTTGAAAAGGGAGGAAAAAAAAGTTCGGCAAAAGGCGGGATCGAACGCGTCAAAAAGCCAACGATACACGCTTATCCATCTGCGCCACTGGAGCTGATGCTTTTCAGCCACTTTTAGCTAAATGTAAATATACACTCCGTATTTTTTATTCCATAGTAAGGGCAATTCATACAATACATTTAAACTGAGCTACTTTAATACCATCTCCGAACTTTCTACCACGACTCTGCTGTTCTTCGGCTGGTTCTTCCCTGTATACGTTGATTGACAGATGTCTCGTCCAGTCAGCGGTGAGTAATCCCAAACCAATGGCGCTGTCTCAAACTATACCTACCTCTTCCGGTTTGTCTGATTTGTCGTTGTGTTTTCTGACTTATTTTGTTTTCGAATTTGTCATTGTGTTTTCTGACTTGTTATAATGTTTTCTGAATTGTTGTTGTGCTTTCTGAATTGTTATTTTGTTTTTTAGAATTGCATTTGCGTTTGTAATTTGTTATTTTGTTTTCAGAATTGTGATTTGCACTTCTCGGCCACCGTAAATTACCCTAATGCTGTGCATTAATTAAATGAAGTACAACAATGATAAATACTGAACTATGTAAATAATATTTTTTTTCAAAGTAATGATGATTATATATATTTTTATATTATGGAGTTTAGATGTGCTTAATTGTCAAAATAATGCATATTCTCAACATCTCACAACTGACAAACATTTTCTATGAGCCAGAGATCAGTCCTGAATCCTGACGAACAACAATCTGCATGAATGAAACTGATTCAGCAGTGAGTGTGGCAGTGCAGCCTCAGTGACAGATCCAGAAAGCAGACAGAATTCCAAAACGAATGCGGTTTACGCCTCCAAGTGGCACAGGAGCTACTTTCCTGTTTGCCTGAGAGTGTGTTCAGATTACAGTAGTAGTTGACATAACATCTAAGCGATTCAATGATGGCACAGGAGTGCAGAATGTGCAGCATGGAATGAATAAATCAGTACTATGGAATGAATGAATAATACAGTAACCTGTATTTGACAGGTTGAGAGGAAAATCGCAAGCTATTTTTTTCTTTTTGGAGTCATCTATAGCTGAAGGAAAGGATTTTGGATTTTTAAAGGATTAATAGTTTTAATGAAGTGACAAACTAAAACTAAAGCTTCAACTAAAACTCAACTTCCCTTCAGAACATTATGTCTCAAATGATTATTTGTCTGGCTGTTAGAAGTGTGTGATGTTGCTTACTGTACATTTGGTGCTTTCTTTGACTCTGTTCCCTGACCGCTAAGATCAAACACGAGAAAGTCCTTTGACTTTGATGATTCTACAGACTCTCTCAATGTAGTTGTTCATACAAACATCTCCTCAATGAAGCTCCTCCTGCAGTGATTCTCAGAATCCCTGTAGCAAAGGAGAACAAGACATTATGGATATGAAACAGAACAGTAATGTGTGTTGAGTTGAAAGAACTGAATGCAAATAAAGGCATTGAGCAAATAAATGGTAAATGACAGAACTGATTTGTGAGCAGGTGATTTGATTCCTCGGAATGAGTGTCTGGCAGGATTCAGTGAAACTCTGAGTATGTGTGGGTGTGTTTGTTTGGATGTTATAAAACATGTTGCTTTTATTTATGTGACAGCAATGATCAGTTAATAGTGTTTGCTAAGGCCAGTATCACTATTCTTATTTCTCATAAACAGTTACCAATGCTCAGATCATGTCAGTTACCAATGCTCAGATCATGTGTGCTGTTGGAAAGAGTGTGCTGCTACTTTAAGTGATTCAGGCACACCATTTTCACCTGCTGGACCAGAAAACATCTAAAAAAAAACGCATATGCACATTGAATGAGACACACGAGCCACATCTACAGACCAGAGGATCACAGAGACTAAAAATGTGAAAATCGAGTTTCAGTATGAATATTTCATAGCACAATCATTCATGTTTTAAACAGGCCGCTCGCTCTGCTCAGGCATACTTCATCAGATCTTCTCTCTACCTGCATGAGCGCGTCTCTATCTGCAGCACATGATTCTCTGCTCAGTCACCAGCTGTCACTCTGCTTTACCTCGATCTGTCTCTCTGTCTGTCTGTCTTCAGGTCAGACAGGTTTGGCCGATGATCTTCTGCCTGGGTTCAATGTGGAGATTGTTCCAGGTATGAGCTTTCAAACGTACCAGTCTCTGTTTTCTGTCTGATCTGCCTCACTCCCTGTTTCTAATACTTTTATTCCCCTCTGATTAAATTTCACTGAAATTGTGCAGTGGGTTTGACTCCAAACACAGGAAGTCCATCACCAGTGTTGAGAGCTAACGAGGGAGTGTGTGTGTGTTTGTGTGTGTGTGTGTGTACCTGTTTTTCTATTCTGGTGGGGACTTAAACCTGAATACACACAGACTCATGGGGACTCGTGTCATGGTGGGGACCTAAATTGAGGTCCCCACGGGTAAACATGCTAATAAATCACACAGAATTAAGTTTTTTGAAAATCTAAAAATGCACAAAGTTTCCTCTAAGGGGTAGGTTTAGGTGCAGGGTTGGTGTAGGGCAATAGAATATACGGTCTGTACAGTAGAAAAACCATTAAGCCTATGGAGAGTCCCCACAAGGATAGCAAACCAGACGTGTGTGTGTGTCATTGGTCATTTTTATGAAGTGGTGCTGTTTGTATTCCATGAATTACTACCGATACGACTGACTGGAAAAATCACAGAAACTGAACTTCTGATTAATTATACTATATATTATATATTTGATTGTTATTTGATTTTTTTTTGTCTCCAGTTTCAGTAATTCTAGTAGTGCAACTGTAAACTTTTGAAAGTGCAATCTATCTGATCAGAGTCTCCATCTGATCTCTGTTTTTGCTTTACTCAGACTCTTTTACTAATACTGGACTTGAACAGTGTTCACTGAGGTCCATCTTTAGTGGGAAGTTTACACATTAGTGCAGTAGCCCCTCACTGCAGAACAAAGATCCAGGGGAGGGGTTGGATCCACATCTAGGGGTGGAGATGGTAGGTTTAGGGGTAGAGATGGGTAGGTTTAGGGGTGGAGATGGGTGGGTTTAGGCATCAGGGGTGGAGATGGGTAGGTTTAGGTATATGTAAGGTGGGAGGAGTTGGATCTGGATCCAACCTCACCCCGTGGATCTTGTGTTCTGCAGTGAGGACCATCTCCATTAGTGAGTAGTTTTAAAAGTTTTAAAAGTAGTTGTCACAGCCAGCAGCTGGTATGCCTTGACAGACACCAGAGGGCATTCTTCTGGATTATTGTTTGTTTTGCATTGGACTTCATTTATCATCACCCTTTGCTCTCTCAATCTGATCTCATTGTTTCCAGCTGTGTTTGATTAGTCTTGTTAGCTCCTCTATATTAGTGATGCAAAGTCCGATTCTTTTCTGCGAACCGGTTCTTTTTGGATAATTCGGCTCATTGAACCGGTTCAAAAAGCCGATTCATTGGTTCCTGGCGTCATCAAACAATGTTATCACTACGCATTTATTTTCTAACAACTCAGTGCCATGTTGTATGAATGAAACATTCAAATAAAGTCATTTGTGTCACCACATATTGAAACATTCAAATTAAAAGTTATTTGTGTGAATGCACATAGCTGATTACTGCCTTTTATTCACTTAAGTTAATGGTGTCAGTGGTCAGTTTCATTCATGAATCCTTTATGTCAGATACGACTGACTGACCAATATTGACTAACCTACAACTTGGATAAGATTCCTAAAAGTTTCGCACCTACAGCACACATTACAGACACTGATGCACAAATACGGATATGTTCTACATGTCTAAAGTATAAAGTATATAAACTTTTTGATTTCGCTTAAGCAACTTTAAATATAATATGCATGCAGAATAAACCGTACAAAAATTCAGTTTTTTCCATGTTTTGATAAAAATCCAGGGCTTTTTAATAAAACGATTCATAAGCATATCTCCAGTAGCCTATGTTTTGTTTGTTATAAAGAAACTTTATGTATCAGGCTCGTTCAAGTCCTCGGTGATACAAATGCAGTGCAACTCACTCATCAGAATCCTCGGCTCATTCGGTTCTTGTTCTTGTTACCGAGAGTCCTCGGTAATCCTTGGCAAACTTCGACAGTTGGTTAAACCGGCTCATTCGGTTCTTTTTGAGTTGGATCTGCTACTTCGGCTGTGCGTCCTGCGTCATCAGCCCGGAACTAAAGTTCGGCTCAACCAGTTACTTCCTGAGAAACGGCTCAAAAGAAGAACTGGAACTTCCTGAGAACTGGCTCTTGATTCGTTGAAGAATCGAACATCACTACTCCATATATACCGTGTTCTGTGTGTCTTTTGTTGTTGCAGTATTGAGTTCTCTTATCTGGTTTTGTGTTCTCAGTTTTTGCGGGTTCTTTTGTGGATTACCTTTTCTATGTTTTTCTGCTTTTGCCCCAATGTGGATTACTGTTTTTTGGACTCTTAAATTGCTGCACTTGGATCTTCTTGTTTGAGAGCATTCCGTGACGGAATACTGCAGCCACCAACAGATTCAGCAGCTAGGCTGGGCTTATCGGCTTGTGAACCATGGGCATTCGAATTCTTCCTCCAGTTTCGAAGAAGAAGTGGAAGGCTCGGCTCGGCTCGGCTCGGCTCCGGATGTTGGTGGCTCTTCGCCAACAGGGGATGGAGTAGGACGTCTTGCACAGACTTTCTGGACTTTGGCGGTAGAACTGGAACTTTGTAATTCCGAGCTTAGCAAGATTTTTAATGATTGCCTTGATAACCCCTTGCCTTCTTGGGAGATGGAGGGGCTTAAGACTCTCGATTTTTGGGATTTCATTGATTATCTCTGTTACCGCAATTTAGTAATGTCATGTCAGGGCTTGCAAAATCGCTAGCCCGATGTCCTGGGGCTATTCAGCACCCTGCCCGACGGGCTATGTTGAACAGTGATATAAAATTCCTTCCTTGATTTGCGCTGTTCACTAGCTTGTAGGGGTAAAACGGATCGTAGTTGATCGTTTGCACGTGTTTCTATGTCTTGCCGATTTAAACATTCAAGTGTTTAAACCATTCACGCGCATTCGGAGCTGCGCGCACTCATTCAAAGCGCGCACAGAGAGCTGCGTTTCAGACAATGCGCGTACACAGAATTTATTCATCTTTCGCGTATCCTTGCATCTGAATGAACACATACACACAAAATTATCTCAAAATAACTGTCTCGGCATGTATTCTCGTAAACACAGTCGGTTATGTCTTAAGTGAAAGTAAACAGTGGAGAAAGAAATCTCAAGTGTATCATTATATTGGATCCGTGCATTCGGTCTTAAAGGGGCAGCAGCCTATAAATACCTGCTGTTCCATAAGCGCCAGCTGCTGTCAGAGAGTGACATTTGCATCTCATTCACAAAGCTAAAATCAAACCATTCTGTTTTTACTTCAAATTTCAAAATTATACAATCTAATTGCAATCTAAATAACATGTATTTAGCATCTTTGTTTGGATCGTTATTAAAATGCAGTGGTTGCCTCCACAGCCAAAGCATTAGTTTGTGAAGAGATTTATTTTATTTGTATTATTTAATTATTTGATTTGGGATTTGTTTTCAAATTTCAAGTTAGTTTTATTATTTGACATTTCAATTTCACAAAGAAATGTGCAGCATTTTGTTGGAGAAATAATAAAAGGACACCTTTTCATTTATAATTTGTCTTAAATCTCATTTTGTTAAAAAGAAAAATTAGTATTAAAATTAATCAGTATCGTGAATCGCATCGCATCATGAGTTGAGTGAATCGTTACATCCCTATATGCTACTAGTTTTTGCTGTGG
>NW_015538117.1:10065-16145 GCF_001515605.1 Sinocyclocheilus anshuiensis
AGAAAATTGTATTGTGAAATCAGTATCGTGAATCGCATCGTGAGTTGAGTGAATCGTTACATCCCTATATGCTACTAGTTTTTGCTGTGGCATGAAATAAATTATTATCTTATTATCTGTTATTTAAATAATAAAGAACCATATTTTTTTTGCTCATCTGAAAAATGACCCGATCTGTTACTCAAAATCTGATAAGATAATACAATATGATCCATGCCGTGGGTTTTGTGATCCGTTGCACCCCTACTCTCTTGACTTGTTATTTGAAGAATAAAAGGGATCACTGAAGTTTTTAATCATGCTAATTTGTCCGCAGTGAAGTTCAACCGATGTCTTTTTTTATTTTATTTTTTTTAATTCTGGCTACTTAAAGGGGTCATATGATTCGATTTCAATTTTTCCTTTCTCTTTGGAGTGTTACAAGCTCTTGGTGCATAAAGAAGAATTCATTCTGGGCTACCAAAATCTGAAGAATGTCTGCCCGAAGGGCTACCAGCGATTTTGAAATTTTGCGAGCCCTGCATGTCGATCTGAGCCTATTGCAGTGCCCCCAGAGATGCCCAAGCCCGCTCCAGTTGATAGTGAATCTTCACTGTCTCAGTCTCGCAAGCGAAGGTCGAGAAGGACGAGGGCAGCAAAGTCCACTCCGGTGGTCTCTAGTCCAGTGGTCCTGGAGGACCTGACTCCGGTGGTTCCATGTCCGGTGGCCCTGGAGGACCCGATTCTGGTGGTTTCTAGTCCGGTGGTCCTGGGGGATCCGACTCTGGTGGTCTCTAGTCTGGTGGTCCTGGAGGACCTGACTCCGGTGGTCCCGAGGCCGGTGGTCCTGGAGGACCCAACTCTAGTGGTCCTGAGTCTGGTGGTCCTGGAGGACCCAACTCCGGTGGTTCCTGAGTCCGGTGGTCCTGGAGAACCTGACTCTGGTGGTCTTGGAGGGCTCGGCTCCTGTGGTCCCAAGTCTGGTGGTCCTGGAGGACCTGACCCGATGCCAGGTCTCAGAGGTCACCACAGAGCCGCCCAATTTCACTGCTGCTGCCATAGTCAAGAAGGCCGTCTTTGCCTTTGGCCTCTGGACTCTTCTGCGTGCATGGGAGCATTCAGAGTCCACTCCAGAGCCTGCTTCAGTCTGGAACCATTCAGAGTTCACTCCAGAATCTGCTCCAGTCTAGGAGTCTTCAGAGTATACCCCAGAGCCTGCTCTAGTCCGGGAGCCTTCAGAGTCCACTCAAGAGCCCGCTCCAATCTGGGAGCCGTCAGAGTCCACTCCAGAGCCCACTCCAGTCCGGGAGCCCTCAGAGTCCACTCCAGAGCCCACTCCAGTCCGGGAGCCCTCAGAGCCTTCTCCAGAGCTCGCTTTAGTCTGGGAGTCTTCAGAGTCCTCTCCAGAACCCATTTCAGTCTATGAATTAGCTCCTGAGCTCACTCAAGTCTATGAGTCCACTCCTGAGCTTGTTCCAGTCCAGGAGTCCATTCTTGAGTCCATTCTCATTCTTCCCGAGGTGGTGGCTTCCACTCCTGAACTCTCAGTCTACCTTGTCATGGCCAAAGAGACTGTTGTTGAACTGTCTGCCTGCCCTGTTTCGGTCAAGGAGACCATTGCTGAACTGTCTGCCTGTCCTGTTACAGCCATCATCAAGGCTGTTACTAACCTCTCTGTGATCCGCTTTGCAGTCCTGCCTGAGCTACTAGGGGGTTCATCGGCCTTGTCTGCTCCACTGATGTGGTCATCAGCTCCGCCTTTGCTGTCTGCCAAGCTCCTGGCTCTGCCCTGGTCGCCTGCCGGGGTTGCTGTTCGGCCAGAGCCTCGCTGGTCTGTCCCTCTGGCCCCGCCCTGGCCACCTGCCTTGCCGCGCCACCCTGGCACCCTTGTCTACCTTTGTCTCCAGGCCCTCTTCCACTACACGGGCCTGGCCCACCATCCCTCCACCTAATCCGCCTCCGTTCCACCTCCCCCCTGGACTTCTTTGACTTTTTATGGAGCGTCTGGTATCCTTAAGTGGGGGTTTATGTCACAGCCAGCAGCTGGTATGCCTTGACAGCCACCAGAGGGCATTCTTCTGGATTATTGTTTGTTTTGTATTGGACTTCATTTCCCATCACCCTTTGCTCTCTCAATCTGATCTCATTGTTTCCAGCTGTGTGTGATTAGTCTTGTTAGCTCCTCTATATATACCGTGTTCTGTGTGTCTTTTGTTGCTGCAGTATTGAGTTCTGTTATCTGGTTTTCTGTTCTCAGTTTTTGTGGGTTCCTTTTGTGGATTACCTTTTCTATGTTTTTCTGCTTTTGCCCCAGTGTGGATTACTGTTTTTTGGACTCTTAAATAAAAGCTGCTCTTGGATCTTCTTGTTTGAGAGCATTCCGTGACAGTAGTAGTTTTAAAAGTGACATTTAACGAACAAAAAATGGTCCAAATGTTTTTCTAAATTAACTGAATAAAAAACTAATATAAAATAATAACTTTGCCATTACATACAAAACTGAACTTTTAATTTCTAAAACAGTAATAGCCTATAAGCTGTTTTTGGGAGAAGGGAAACCTAAGCCTAAACCCTAAGGTTAGGACAGATGTGCGATTGTGTGGTTTGTTCCCGACCCTGTCGATCAAAAGCAGATTCAGGTCTCGAATTCTACGCAGATCGCAAGCGCTGTGATTGGTCTCCAAGAACCCCTCCCTCCATATGTACTTGAGTTTTGTGTGTGTTTATGTGCACTTTAATATATTTTAATGTTACACCTTCTTATATAAAATAAAACAAAGCAAAGAACAAGTGTCTTATCATTTATTATACTACATAGCATTATACATCAGTAGTTGTCCGCAACAAACAATGTTGATCTGCCGTGGTACAAGTCCTTGTGCAGATTGAAAGAATGCCATCATCTCCTGTTCCGTTGTTGTCTCCTTTTTGTAGTTTTAAATAATGATTTAATGATCTGATATTTATTTGCCGCCATCACGGCTATAATGCTTCTCCGACGAGCCGCTTCTTCTTCTTCGGCTTTTGCCGTGGTACTGCGGGTTACACCAGCAACATGCCCGTGGACACTGCAGACTAGCGGTTTGCATGTGTACCACACGTTGACGCGGACACAGACGCAGAAGTATAAATGAAAACTGACGCATAGCCTACGGCGTAGGTCTGACGCAGAAGTATAAATCAGCCTTTAGTCACGTACGGTGGCCGAGAAGTGCAAAACAAATCACAATTCTGAAAACAAAATAACAAATTACAAATGCAAATGCAAGTCTAAAAAACAAAATAACAATTCAGAAAACACAACAACAATTCAGAAAACATTATAACAAGTCAGAAAACACAATGACAAATTCGAAAACAAAATAACAAGTCAGAAAACACAACGACAAATCCGAAAACAAATTAACAAGTCAGAAAACACAACGAAAAATCAGACAAACCGGAAGAGGTAGGTATAGTTTGAGACAGCGCCATTGGTTTGGGATTACTCACCGCTGACTGGACGAGACATCTGTCAATCAACTTATACAGGGAAGAACCAGCCGAAGAACAGCAGAGTCGTGGTAGAAAGTTCGGAGATGGTATTAAAGTAGCTCAGTTTAAATGTATTGTATGGAAGAAAAAATACGGGCTGTCTATTTACATTTAGTTAAAAGTGGCTGTAAAACATCAGCTCCATTTTCCCCCCAGGTTCAGTCCCTACCCAACACCAAACGTCATTTTTGATTAATGACTTTTAACTTTTGACATCATAATCATATTCATATGTGACCTCTGACCTCATAATAATTTCCATATGCGAAAATTGGCATGCGTGAAATTCCGACGTCAACCTTTGAGCTCCGGCGAGGAAATATGTTGTTTGAACAAATGTTTGAACGTGTCCAGCGCTGGCAAAACCATAAATGATCTGTCAAGAATTGTTTTGAAGATTTTATGGACCGTCCCCACATCCGGATTCATCTGCGGTGTACGTGACCGTGGTATCAGGTTGCTGTGTGTTATGCACTCTCTCTCTCTCTCTCTCTCTCTCTGTATGTGAGGAAGATATTGGTTTTAAGGTCAATAATAAGTAGACAATTTTAACAGATCGTGAGATCTTATCACAATATGGGTGTGTGCTCGTACATATATGATGACAGAATAAAAAGATTATCAGCATAATAATGAATAATGAAATTGAAAATAAATCAATAAAAATATCAATTGTCTTACATATTTCAGGGGAACAGAGAAAACGTCTCTAGGTTACGTATGTAACCATGGTTCCCCGAGGGAACGAGACGCTGCGTCGAGATTCGCTTTGGGAACACCCCTGGGTGACTGCGTTCTGAAGCACTTGTAAAATCAGTCCAATGGAGCAGAGAGACGTCACGAGCGGGGTGACGTGAGCACCAGGAAGTATAAAAGCGCATCCGGCAGAGCAGATCCCTGATCCTTTTAAGTGAGGAAATTGCGAGGAGAAAGATAGTCTTGAGCGTGAGCAACTTGACTGAAACTTCTTCTATGGGTTCAAAGGGGGCATTGCATAAGCCCTCCAGAACCACAGCCAGGTCCCATGAGGGCACCTTAGTGCGCTGTACCGGCCTCAGCCTCAGGGTGCCACGGAGGAAACGAGTGATAAGTGGGTGTTTTCCCAATGACAGGGAAGGATTTATTTTCTTTTCTTTTTTTTTACAATGTTTCAATTTAAATTCAATTCCTAGTAAATATAAGGACAGCACATGACTTATACTGTCTTTTTACGCGTTGCATTGCATCATGTCTGACAGCACATGATATTACAAAAGAATCATTTTTTTGCAGCGTTTTTAAAAATAGGGAATACCAACTCCAAACAGTTCCTCAACACACACACACACCATTCAGAAAGGTCAACCGCTCAGGGCAGCACCGCCGGCCATGGGTGAAAGCACTACAAGATAGTTTTCCAACTCTTTCCCAAAATCAAGCATTGTGCAATTTGTATTATACTCTTTTAATCTAGCTTGAACATTTGAACAAAAGGTTACCAAATGCATTTTCATACCATTGTGTTCTGACACAATGTCATTAACCAGCTCTCTTTGTTTTATAATATTTACTTTTATAAGTGTGATAAATATATGATCAATACACGATGAAACGATAATCAGGCTACCAAATAAGTTTGACACAATGTTTTTAAGAAAGGGATTTTATTTATTTATTTTAAGTACAACTAAACCAGATAACAGATTTTTTTTTTGACTCGCATATTGTAATGTGGGGTTTGGTGTTTGTGTTTTGTTTCATGTTCATGTTTTCCATGTCTTTTATTTTGTATTGTTTCATGCTGTCAGTGTCATGCTTCCCTTGCCCTCATGTCTTCATGCTATTGGTTCCTCTGTTCATTGTGTCATGTTCTGAGTGGTTGTCATGTCAAGTCAAGTCTCGGATTATTGTTTGGATGTTATGTTCACTACGCTCACCTTCAATGGACTAAATCATTACACATATAGAATAATTATCATCCATGTTTTTCCCTACAGACCCCACCTTATCGTCCATGTTCTTCCCTACAGACCCCAAAAATAATATCCAAACAAGATCTATGGGGCCACAGTTGTAAATTCAGGAGACCTAGTTACTCAGAAAGTGTATACATCTTTTAAGAAAAGGGTTATAATGCATACAGAATGCAGAAAACCTCTCGATCTATTGTGACTGACGTTTTACTAAGTCAGACGATCAGGATTATGAATGACGCTGTTCACATTTTGTTTGTTGGACTGTATATGTCATTACTATGACTGTAGGTGAGGCCTTCTCTCTAAGAGCCGTCAGCCGTCAGTGTTTATAGAAATAAATGAAAATTCAGAAAATTACTCCCTACTTGAGACTGTTTGACTAAATTGATATTACTTTTAGGATGTTTTGTCAGCTTTTATCAGATTTGCTAGAAGGACCATGTCACACCTTGTTGTAATGTGATCACAATTAAAGGGGTCATATGATGTTGCTAAAAAGAACATTATTTGGTGTATTTGGTGTAATGAAATGTGTTTATGCGATTTAAGGTTAAAAAAACACATTATTTTCCAGATACTGTACATTATTGTTTCTCCTCTATGCCCCGCCTT
>NW_015538117.1:16315-20053 GCF_001515605.1 Sinocyclocheilus anshuiensis
GGCATTTGTTGCATCCAGTGGGGACATAATTATGGATTATAATGACTTATACTGTCTTTTTACACGTTGCATTGCATTGCTCTGCATAAACATAAAATCATTCTTGAGAATCACTTGAGTGAGCGGCGGCCGGCGGATTTGACGAAGGAGCGGCCGGTGGGCTTGCGGAAACCACATGTGACGACCCTGGGCTGGAATCCGCTTCGTCCGCAGTGAAAGCCGATCCGACGATCCACAGCGCAAAGTTGATGTATTTCCTAAGCGACCAGAACGGATCAGCTCTAGGCATGATGAAGCGGATATCGTCCTCTTTTGAAAGGCCAAACAAAGTAGTTTCGCTTTCACAACGAAACACACAGTGCCTTCACGACATGGCGGCGGCGGCGGCAGCAACAATACTACAGTGAGAATAAAAGTTATGCCTTCTTTCTTTGCATGAACATTTGGGCGGCGTTATGCAAATCTTCCCACATCGTGCCATAGGCATAGTTTACGTTATATTATTATACTATCCTATCCTATATTATATTATACTATACTAGTTTATATCAGATACAAGATCATTTCTTAATAATTCTCTTCCATCTACACTCTCTTCCATCTACACTCTATTTTCTTTTTAGAAATTGATTAAAAAACAGTGTACAAGCATAGTTTGCAAGAACAACCGGTGATAATTTAAGAGATATTATATAATATCTAATAATAATATATAATAATCCATTTTGCTTGCTGTCAGGAGTGGGCGAGGCATACGCAAGTGAACGAGCGCTGCTGCGCACATGCACGCTAAACAGATGGAGCGCAATAATTCTGAGTCAAATATGCATTTTGCTAAAATATTCGTTGTTGGACATTAAATGTGCATTTTGTAGAATTTTAAACCTACATATAGGTGTATTCTTGCGATAGCAAAAACAGTCCTAATTACTAGCTTACTACTTAATGTCTGTTTCTTATAGCAGTTAAAATGTAGATTTAATTTAGTGATTTTAACTTTTAGTTTAGTGATTTTAATGCTTTAAAGGGGTCATATGATGCTTTTTTAAAGATCATTATTTTGTGTATTTGGTGTAACAGAATATTTTGACATGCTTTAATGTTCAAAAAACACATTATTTTTCAAATACTGTACATTATTGTAGGTCCTATATGCCCCGCCTCTCTCAAACGCTTTATTTTCTACAAAGTCCCTCCTTCCGACAAGCGCAGTCTGCTCTTGATTGGCCAGCTGACCCAGTGCATTGTGATTGGCCGAACACCGCAAGCACTCGTCGAAAATGTAATGCCCCTTACCATAATCGCGAGCTTAATCTTTCAAAATAAATGTAAAGACAGTAAATAATGTCATT
The DNA here is from genome assembly GCF_001515605.1 of Sinocyclocheilus anshuiensis. Taxonomy (NCBI): domain Eukaryota; kingdom Metazoa; phylum Chordata; class Actinopteri; order Cypriniformes; family Cyprinidae; genus Sinocyclocheilus; species Sinocyclocheilus anshuiensis. The sequence continues at coordinate 17,668 of NW_015538117.1, forward strand.
AGTTTTACCATCAGTTCAAGCCCGAAAGGGGAACAGAGTCGCGTGACAAACACAGTGATGAAGCTGGTATGTGTTTGCAGTACACAAGCCACGGTTAAGACAGCTGACTCCACTGTGATTCTTTGCGTGAACATTTGGGTGGCATTACGCAAATATTTCCACATAGTGACATAGATATGTGGGGGCGTGTTAGAACGAGCCGTTTTAGGGGGGCGTGGCAGAGTCTTAACTTTGATAAAGAATATCTCTTTGGTTTTGAGACTTTAGTCTTTGCAACTTCAGGGATCTTATCTATGTGCAATCAGCTTGTAACACTCCAAAGAGAAAGGAAAACTTGAAATCGCATCATATGACCCCTTCAAAGAGCAATGTTAGATTGTAAAGTTCTAATGCTATCTGTTCTAACTATAAAAGGTACAGCTGTCATAAAACCAGAGAAAAAGGCTGCATGGCTATGATAGTATGTGAGAGAGTCAGTGGTAATATCATTGCATTCCTATTGTTCAGTGTTAGAGGAGCTCAGCTCTGAAACTACGCAAAAGCTGATGGAGCGTGACCGGAATTCTGGCGCTGCTGTGGATGAGCAACTGGAGTGTGGCTGCGCCGCGGGGAAAACGTGTCCTGTAAAAGATGTCATACACACTATATTTAAACAACGTTACAGGGAGCAAAGGATTGATCTGATGCGTAAAATCATTGACGATGTGTCTGATCCGAATCATGATTGTACTGGTATTCCAAGCGTGAAACGAATCTCAAAAATGAAATGGACGTTGTAAGAAGCCTGAAAAATAATCCATGGCCCGATTTGACGAGCTTGTATATGACCGGCAAAGAGCCAATCTGTGTAACTACCAGAATCTATAAACACTGAATGCTGACGGCTCTTAGAGAGAAGGCCTCACCTACAGTCATAGTAATGACATATCAGTCCAACAAACAAAATGTGAACAGCGTCATCCATAATCCTGATCATCTGACTTAGTAAAACATCAGTCACAATAGATTGAGAGGAGGTTTTCTGTATTCTGTATGCATTATGACCCTTTTCTTAAATGATGTATACACTTTCTGAGTAACTAGGTCTCCTGAATTTACAACTGTGGCCCCATAGATCTTGTTTGGATATTATTTTTGGGGTCTGTAGGGAAGAACATGGACGATAAGGTTTATTCCAAACTTATTCTATATGTGAGTCAAAAATAATAAGCCTGGAAAATGGTTAAAAAAGAGAACCAGTTAACGACGTTTTTATATTTTAGTTGGAAAACTATCTTGTAGTGTTTTCACCCATGGCAGGCGGTGCTGGCCTGAGCGGTTGACCTTCCTCAATGGTGTGAGTGTGTGTGTGTGTTGAGGAACTGTTTGGAGTTGGTATTCCCTATTTTTAAAAACGCTGCAACAACATGATTCTTTTGTAATATCATGTGCTGTCCTTATATTTACTAGGAATTGAATTTAAATTGAAACCTTGTAAAAAAAAAAAAAAAGAAAAGAAAAGAAAATAATATAGAACTGTGGGACTTGTGAACCCTTAAAACTTAACAAAAGTATTACCGCTATTAATAAGCAGTCCTAACACCAAAAGCATATGTTTAATACATATTGTATACTAGGTTTTAACGGTGTAGGTATTTTCTACCATCGGTCATCAGAAGTGTGTTGTGGTGTAGGCTTTTTCATTTAACTTAATCCGTGCTTTTTAATTACAGTTAAATATTCTCAGGATGGAGACCTCGCATGTGCTGTTTCATTCAAACTCAGCAGGTATCCGAAGAATGCGAATATTGACATGAGTCGCAAAGTTTTTTTTACCGGCCATGAAACTCTTTTTGCAAAAACAGGCAGTTATTACTACTACAATAACTAAACATATTTACAATGTTTTTGTCCTGCTGGTGCATTTTCCCTATTAATTATAGCCATTCAACATTACAGTATAATTGAAAGCCATTATTTTTAACATTTAATAGGCTCTGAAATAGGGATGCACCGATACTGGTATCGGTATCGGGCCCGATACTGAGCTCCTGTACTCGTACTCATACTCGTTAAAATGCCCCAATACCAAACGCCGATACCACACAGCATGTGTTAAGTGCCATATTCAGCAGAATGGAGTTATTAGAGGTTAAGGATGTCTACAAAGTATATGTATGCAATGAATATAATGGTAAACATTCAGTATTGACTGTATAGCTGATGTGCGCGAGCTGATAAGCAAAGCACGCTGAGTGGATTGAGTGCACGGCGGGGCAGATGCTCGAGCTTGTCGAGTGAATATACCTTTCTCACAGACATCACTGGAAAGTTTGTAGTTCGGTCGGATACGTCAAAAACAAGTAAGTAAAACAATGCACAAGTTACTTAACGGTAGGGAGAGAGA
>NW_015538117.1:20554-20802 GCF_001515605.1 Sinocyclocheilus anshuiensis
CAGAGACCAGATATAATTTTTGATATTTTTTTACTAGTGGGTGCAGGACACTATAGTTCATTGATGTAAGTGAGGACAGCAAAATAAAGTAAATTGTGACAAATTATACCCTTTATACCCAAATTATTCTTCATACAGTGGCCTACAAGTAAAACTGATACAAATTTGGGACCAAACATTATTCAGTCCGAGTCTGGGAATGAAAAGTTGAGGTTTTCATGAAGCTGGGTGACAGCATGCCCAGGAGA
>NW_015538118.1:0-7761 GCF_001515605.1 Sinocyclocheilus anshuiensis
ATTTCACCCGCCTCGATGCTGAGCACGTCTATTTCCTCAGAATCAAACAGCTCAAACATCGGGTTCTCCTCCAGTGTGGAAGAAGCCGCGGCGCGGGCTTCCGCACGGGGAGTGAGAAGTTCGGAAGTGTCAGACGAGGACTGAGAATGTGCCGCAGCAGTCTCGAGCCCTCCTGACAGATCCATCTGCGAGCCCCACGATCTAAGCCGCCGTGCCGCCTCGGCGGACGCGGGACCCGAACCGCGGGGTGCGCGAGCCTGGCCGGCCTCATCGAACACAGCCAGGCAGGAGCGCAGCACTCTGATCGGCAGTGCTTCACAGTTCACACAGGCAGCTCCCTCGAGAGCTGCCTGTGCGTGCTGCGCTCCCAAACAATAAACACACAGCTGATGTGTGTCCCCACCCTTGTGACAAACAACACCAAATAAGACACACAATGACACAGAGCGCTTGCTGAAGAGCAAAAAGCTGACTCTGTTGTGTGCCGGCGTCCCTTTGTAGTTTCCGACTATGCCGTCACATGTAATAGTTTCATTCATACTTCAGACGCGCTACGCTGAGGGCGTTCCCCTAGTGTCCTTACCAACGCAGTGTGAGTTCCCTCGAGGGGGAGCTGCTTTTAATCATGTCTCTTACTTGAGATTCATGTCTTAGCAGAATAATGTTTACCAAAAAAATGTTCATCCTCAAACCCACAAAAATGTATCTTCCTCATCATAGCTAAACATTTAAACACACGTGGCTCAGCTGGATTGCATAAGCTGTATGAGGTCATTTCACAGAGGCAGATCTTTAAAGCTACATTCTTGCCCAGTCTGAGAGAATGACAAGCTACTGACCAGACAAACTATTGAATTCAAGAACACAAACTGTCCAGGAGCAGACTACACTAGCATCCATTAAACATCTACTACCCAATTACATAAAAGTCCAGTTTCAAAAGTTCAGGTTACTGTGTTTAGTCATCTTGGTGAGAAATCAAACTGTATCCAAATCTGATCAAACCACATTGTTTAGAGCTAGATGAGCTGGATTATCTTGCTGGTTTTTGGTGGTTTGCAGAACTAAGATAAACATGGTAAATATAACAATATTTTGAAAGCAGTTTCCTTTAGGAGAAAGAATCGTGTTCAGAAGTTTGATTGAAAGAAATGAGGAAGAAGGGGTTTTCACAAGTTGATAATGTAAAGCCTACTTCACTTGTATTTTGTTGTTCTTGTAAAACCTTAAAAAAACACTTCCCAGTATTGTGTACAAATATATCCCGATGCTTTATATTGTACACAGATTTATGTATATATGATATAATTTTTAATTTGTAATTTTTTTCTTTTTCATTTTATAATAAAGTCTAAAAGCTTTTAATTCAGCTATGCATTCACTCGTGCATTATTTTTAACTGCAACTGTAGAAAACAACAGTAACTTTCCAACATTAATTCTGTTCCTAAACAAACAATTACAATAAGCAAATGACTAAACAGTGTTTTATTTTAATTTTGTATTAGTAGAAAATGAATAAGTAGCTTAAGAGTTTACTGTACTATAGTGTTTTCTAGAAAACATTACTAGAAATTCATGTAACATTGCTGAGGAGTGCAGTTACAATAAAATATAGATAAATAAATATGTTGAGAGAAAATGGTTGACTTGATGCCATCTCTTTGTTAGCTTCACCGCAGCTTTCATAACTGACAATTTCACTCTCTTCCTGTTCAGCATCACTGACTTGAATTAATTAAATGTCACAACATCAACAACAAACATTTTTTCCATCGAAAACATTTCATAACAAACAACGACATAAGTGAAAGTATGATTCTTCTCAAGGAAATAGACAGAAGCCAGAAACACCTTCTCAAAGTCAAAGAATGGAGAATGCAGATGATCTCCAGCGATTAACAGATCGAAACATTCCTCAGCTATGAGTTCATTAGAGCTGATGGGATGGACCTCAATCATGTCCCAGATGCTGAAAATTATCAACCACATATTTATACATTTCATGTTTTCAATGCTTTTACCTTTACAACAGCTGCCCAATTCATGTTATCTTTATCACTTTATCTTAAAGGGGTCATATGATGCGATTTCAATTTTTCCTTTCTCTTTGGAGTGTTACAAGCTCTTGGTGCATAAAGAAATCTGTAAAGTTACAAAGACTAAAGTCTCAAATCCAAAGAGATATTCTTTATAAAAGTTAAGAGTCAGCCACGCCTACCTAAAACGGCTAGTTCTAACACACCCCCACATGTCTACCTCACTATGTGGGAAGATTTGCATAACGCCTCCCAAATGTTCATGCAAAGAAAGAAGGCGTAACTTTTATTCTCGCTGTAGTATTGTTGTTGCCGCTGCCGCCATGTCGTGAAGGCGCTGTGTGTTTCGATGATCGTGGCTTCAATGTTGAACCCATCCAGGTCAAACTAGTTTCCAAGTTAACAATGTTTAATGATTTCAGACATGAATAACAAATAGTGTTTTTTATAAACAATACAAGTACTGAATATCATTCTTTAATCAAAATTGAATCACTAAGGTCGTCTATATTACTTCTAAAAGATGCCAAAATAAACTTTTAGTTCATTCATGCACTGAAAATTCAGCATAGGACAGAAAACATCATACTATAAACTCAGTGCAAAGTGTAATTAAAAAAAAGCATGAAAGGGTTAAAATGACAACTGAAATGAAGAATGCTTGTATCTTAGATGATATTTTATAAAGTTTACTGTCACTAGTAACTGTTCATCCATATTTTCTGTATATGCAGGTCATCACCCATCCGCTCTAGAGCATCACGACTATCAACAATGACATTGCTCTGCTGAAACTGTCGTCTCCAGTCACACTGACTCCCCGTATCTCTCCTGTATGTCTGGCTCCATCAACCATCAACATCCTGCCTGGAACCCGCTGCTTCACCACTGGCTGGGGTAGAACTGCAATCACGTGTAAGTCATCTGTAAAACAAAAACAGCTTCACCACTGGCTGGGGCCAAACTGCCACCACAAGTATGTCACCTCTAAAACAAAGATGAACTGCAGGAATTACTGTTGTGTGTTACTTACTCGCATGACTGAACAGCTTTCTCGCCCTCTCTCTCTTTTATCGAGCCCTATGATCCTGCAGGAAACAGGCATCCCCATCACAAGTCCTGCTGTGTGCAGGCAGATCTGGGGTCAGAGCATTATCACTGATGCCATGATCTGTGCTGGAGGATCTGGATCATCATCTTGCATGATATATGAAGACAGATCAAGACAAACACATTACCGTATCAATGTTGCTGCTGTTTAATCTCAAATGTGTGTTTTCCACAGGGTGATTCTGGTGGTCCTCTGGTGTGTGAGCGTTCAGGGGTCTGGACTCTGGTGGGCTCTGTGTCCTGGGGAAGAAGCTCTTGTGACACCCGTTTCCCTGCAGTCTATGCCCGCATCTCCAAACTGCGCTCCTGGATCGAAACGGCTATCGCTTCCAACTAGTGCAGCAGTCTGAGTATTTACCCTCCAGAGGAGACAAAAGTACATTTTAATTATTAATATGTAATACAGTTTACTCTGCTGGTGGTGTTTTTTCTGAGCTTGAGTCAGTCTGTGGTTCCTGTGATCTGGATGTTACTTCCTGTTACTGTTTTCTTGTTCCAGCTGTACAAATATTTTAATAAAAGATAAATACAAAAAAAAGTGTATTGAAGGGTGAAATGAATGATCTGAATAATTAAAAATGTAATGAGAAGTTGCCTTTATCAACATAGTAATGCAGCAAATATATATTTAATTTACTTGAAAAAAATTAAAGGAAAATATTATTTTAATTTGTCATTAAAAAAACTGACTTCCACATTCACAGCAACAAATGACAGACAACAGTGCAGGCAAAGCTCCGCCCCTTTCATCAAGGATGCATCCAGAGGTGACTTGTGTGAACTTGAGGCAGCCAGGTATCCCAGAATGCATTTCAAAATAGTACTGTTATTGTGTCATGAAATGCCGTTCTAAAAGTATTTCAGGTGAGAATGTAGTTGTTTAAAACTCAAATCTGCGGTTATTTATAAATATAGCGCCTATTTGAAAATGTGCTTCAGGCTCCAGGCGATAATCGGGCGCTCAGTGCTCATGTATCCTGATGAAAGGAGCTTATCCTCGGCTAGTTCTTCTAACATTTGCCGCTGGCTCTGATGTCTCTGTAGTGGTTAAACATGAGGTAAAATTTGTTTTGGGTAAATCTAACAGGCAATCTTTGATTTCATGAATCCATTATTTCTTCTAGGTCATATCATCAGCACAAAGTTATGTTTCATCAATTATTTATTTATTAATCGTAATACAATGCTGACTTTGATGCATACATTTGACCAAATTGTTTGCTTTTGTCTCTATTTCCTATTACATAAGTCTCTCATACTTTATAATTATTTATTATAATGGCTATTATTGTTCATTAAAACTGACATTTAACAAAAAAGCCAGAGTTGTGCTTGTCATATTTAATTTTATTATAGGCTATACAGTGAAGATAATCAGAGTATATGTGCACATATTACCTAAACCACCATTTTTGTGAGCCTATTAATATTTTAAATGAAACAGAAAAGAGTCAATGCAGTTTGATATAATATTTTGTTTCACTGTAATGCATGTACGTTCCCTGAACTACATTTTTGTGGCTATTAATATGTTTAAATGAAAACGAAAAGAGGCAGCGGTGTTTGATATCACATTTCGTCGTATTGTAAATGCATACAGTGAGGATAACCGGAGTAGCCAAGGTGAGAAGAGTGACATTATCAAGTACTCTGCTGTTCCATTTGTAGAATTACCGGACTTGCGCTCTCCCATCCTCGGGAGTTCGCACTCCTGAATCGAACTTGCGAAGTCCGAACTACCAAGGATGCAAGTGTGAACTTTGCGTACTTGGTATTGAGAAACGGCCATTGGCTGTCGCTTGCTTTGTCACATATTGCAAAATGCCGTGTTATAGGGATTTGAATGAGAAATGCTCCGGTTACTAACGTAACCTCGGTTCCCTGAGATAAGGGAATGAGCATTGCGTGAAACGCTATGGGGAAAACTCCTGTTTTACTCTGTACTGAAGCCTCATTTGTTCACGTTTGTGTAGCTACACAAACCAATGGCGCTTTAGCCCGCCAGAAAGGGCAGAGCCGACCCCTATATAAGTCAGCTCAGAGCACCATTCATCAGATCATTCGACTGAAGCGACAGTCATCGATTTGTGTGCAGCTTATAACGCAGCAAGTGACGCAACGCTCGTTCCCTTATCTCAGGGAACCAAGGTTACGTCAGTAACTGGAGCGTTCCCTTTCGAACGGTCTCTCCTGTTGCGTAAAACGCTATGCGGAACGTATCCGATCACGCCGCACTATGAGCAGATACAGAACTCCTAAGGGCTCCTAAGAACATGAGCACATTGTGCCCCAAGCTAGTAGCTGAGAAGCACTAATATAACCAGCTTCGCCCAAGGGGGAAGAGTGGTAATTTAAAGGCAGGGACGTCCAAGATGCAAATGTGGATGCCGACGACCAGCCGGCGGCCACACAAATCTCACCAATAGAAATTCCACTGGACCATGCCCAGGAGGACGCCATCCCCCTTGTGGAATGGGCCCTCACACCTATTTGGGCATTGTAAGCTTTCTGAGGCGTAAGCCAAGGCTATTGCATATACGATCCAGTGAGAAAGTCACTGCTTTGTGGCCGGCAATCCTTTATGGCAGCCTCCAAAGCAAACAAAAAGCTGCTCTGACTGTCTAAATAGGCTAGAGCGCTCTAGGTATATTCTCAGAGCCCTCACTGGACAGAGCATTTTCGGACCCTGCTCACCATCTGTAATGGGGAGCGCCAATAGGGTGATCGCCTGAGCTTTGAACGTTGCTCTCAGAGTTGAGAGTACTTTAGGAACATAGCCATGTCTTGGTTTTAGAATGACTTTACAGTCATTAGGTCCAAACTCAAGACATGTGGCGCTGATTGACAATGCTTGCAAGTCACCCACTCGCTTAACCGACGCCAAAGCTGGGAGGAGGGCCATTTTAAGTGATAAGGGCCGCAAATTAGCCGAACTGAGCGGCTCAAAGTGATCAGGTTGTTTCTTCCGATCGACTGGCCAGCTTTGAGAGAATGGTTTGCTGCGATAGCTGCCACATACACTTTGAGCGTGGAGGGGGCGCGCCACATGCTATCGGGTCCAAACTTCGTGCAGAGCACCAGTTAAGGAAGACCGACCATTTTAGGCTGTAAAGGCATCTTGTAGATGGTGCTCTCGCCTCTAAAATGGTATTGCTGACTCTCGCTGGGAGCTGATTAAGTTCCCGTCGAGGCACCATAAATGAAGGCTCCACAGCTCCGGCCGGGGATGCCAAATCATGCCTTTTGCCTGCGAGAAAAGGTCCCTCCTCAGCGGAATGGGGCATGGGGCTGCTGCTGAGAGCTGCACTAGCTCCTGGAACCAGCCCTGGTTCCTCCAGAGCGGGGCCACTAGGAGGAGAGAGCACTTGGTCTCCCTGACCCGCCTGACGACCTGAGGAATCAGGGCGACTGGTGGAAACGTGTATAGGCGAGCACTGGCCAGTCGTGGGCCAGAGCATTTTTGCTGTATCGAGAAGTATGTTGGGCAGTGATAGTTGTCTTCTGAGGCGAAGAGGTTGACCTGTGCCTTCCCAAAGACTGACCAGATTTTTTTAACCGTTTGAGAATGTAGCGCCCATTCGCCTGGGGCTACCTTGGCTCTGGACAGCATATCTGCACCAAGGTTCAATTTGCCCACCGCATGAACCGCCCTTATCGAGAGGAGCTCTTTCTGTGCCCAGAAGAGGAAGGATTTCAGGGCTAAGAAAACCGCCAACATCTCTAGGCAGTTGATATGCAGGCATTGCTGACCAGGAGCCGAAAGCCGGATTGCCCTCCAACAGGGCGGCCCAACCCGAGTTGGAAGCGTCCGATGTGAATACCTTCTTTCTGGAGGTCAGCCCTAACCTCACTCCTGTTTGAAACAGGCAAGAGGTCATCCAGGGGGCCACAGCCTTGATACAGTGATGGTCTACCCTGACAAGAAGCGGAACGTGGGCTTTGAGCCAAATCTGAAGGGGCCGCATGTAAAGCAGGCCCAAAGGAATTACAGGGGCGGCAGCCACCATAAGGCAGAGTAATCTCTGAAAAACCTTCAGGAGACGCGTCATCCCTGATTTAAGAGATGCCGCTAATTGCTGAATGGTCAGGGATCGCTCCAGTGTAATCTATGCCCGCATTTGTACGGAGTCTAAAATTGTTCCCAGAAAGACAGCTCACTGTCTGGGCAACAGGTGACTCTTGTGCGGGTTGATGACCAATCCGAGGCGCTCTAAGTGGCTGAGTAACAACTCTATGTGAGCAACCAATTTCCGTTCTGATCTGGCTAGAATCAGCCAATCGTCGAGGTAGTTCAAAATGCGGATTCCCATCTGCCTCAGAGGGGAAAGAGCCGTGTCTATACACTTCATAAAAGTGCGCAGGGCCAGAGACAATCCAAGCGGAAGGACTGCATATTGATAGGCCACTCCCTCGAACGCGAATCTCAAGAACGGTCTGTGATGGGGGGGATATGTGGATGTGAAAGTATTCATCTTTCAGATCCACCGTCAAAAAACAGTCCTCAGGGCAAATGTGCGCGAGGATCTGTTTGATAGTTAACATCTTGAATGACCAGAGCAGGATCGAGCTGTTCAGACATCTGAGATCCAGAACGGGTCTGAGCCTGCCATCTT